>NC_091979.1:139636684-139936918 GCF_044704955.1 Pristiophorus japonicus | reverse complement strand
TCATCTTGATGTCCTAATTTAGGGTTTATCCACCAAAGAGGCAGCAGCACTCAGAACAGCTCTTTCCAAACCTCCACACCCGCAAAATTACAACAACCAACCAGCAAATAAGAAATATATAAGTACACGTCAGAAAGAGTTGCTTGGGCTTTCTTGGCCGTACTCCCAAGGTTCAGAGTAGGTTGAACACGTTGGCATAATGAACCCAGCTAATTTACATAATTAATTCGGACATCATAAGAACATTAAGAACATAAGAAATAGGAGCAGGAGTAGGCCATATGGCCCTCGAGCCTGCTCCGCCATTCAATAAGATCATGGCTGATCCGATCATGGACTCAGCTTCACTTCCCTGCCCGCTCCCCATAACCCCTTATCCCCTTATCGTTTAAGAAACCGTCTTTTTCTGTCAGATGGCGGTTCTTTAAAAAAACAATAAAGAGACAGCTATGCGTCCCTTCGACCTCCATTATAACTTTATTTCATGGAAGACATTGAAAAGAATGCACTTCAAGCACTTTTCACAATCTAAAACTCAAAAGTTTGAATATATAGAAACATGGAAAATAGGTGCAGGAGTAGGCCATTCGGCCCTTCGAGCCTGCACCACCATTCAATATGACCATGGCTGATCATGCAACTTCAGTACCCCATTCCTGCTTTCTCTCCATACCCCTTGATCCCTTTAGCCGTAAGGGCCACATCTAACTCCCTTTTGAATATATCTAACGAACTGGCCTCAACAACTTTCTGTGGTAGAGAATTCCACAGGTTCACAATTCTCTGAGTGAAGAAGTTTCTCCTCATCTCGGTCCTATATGACTTATCCCTTATCCTAAGAATGTGACCCCTGGTTCTGGACTACCACAACATCGGGAACATTCTTCCTGCATCTAACCTGTCCAATCCCGTCAGAATTTTATATGTTTCTATGAGATCCCCTCTCATTCTTCTAAATTCCAGTGAAAATAAGCCCAGTTGATCCAGTCTTTCTTCATATGTCAGTCCTGCCATCCCGGGAAGCAGTCTGGTGAATCTTCGCTGCACTCCCTCAATAGCAAGAATGTCCTTCCTCAGATGAGGAGACCAAAACTGTACACAATATTCAAGGTGTGCTCTCACCAAGGCCCTGTACAACTGCAGTAAGACCTCCCTGCTCCTATACTGAAATCCTCTCGATATGAAGGCCAGCATGCCATTTGACTTCTTCACCACCTGCTGTACCTGCATGCCAACCTTCAATGACTGATGTACCATGACACCCAGGTCTCCTTGCACCTCCCCTTTTCCTAATATGTCGCCATTCAGATAATATTCTGCCTTCCTGTTTTTGCCACCCGATGTCAGGATAAAGGAAAATTACTGATGGAACTTTTCAGCAGACAAAGTCACCCATACCAAACAGAAAGGAGATTGGGCAAGAAATCCACAGGGTTGCTAAACTCTTGATGAAATGCGTCCTTACTCTAGGATTTTGACATTGCTCCCACCATAATGATACTCATCGAGCTATTTTTCCATCAATGAAACCTCTTGAAGTGATAGAATTTATAGTGCTATAAAACAGTTTTTCAAATCTCGTCCAATTATTATTTAGTCATCACCATCACAGACGGTCCCTCGAACGAGGATGACTTGCTTCCACATGAGTTCACAGGTGTTTTGATGAAGGACCCGATGTTTCAGTCCTGAACTCCAGTTGAAGGGTGGAAGATGCCTGTGCATGGATTTTTTTTTAACGTGTGGTGACCGTTGCACATCAGCCACTACACGGACTTGATAGAGCGAGGCATTTATCAAGTGGCAAAGATTAACCAAGACCACTGGAGACCTGCTCTGTTGCATGGACCTAGTGCGCACACATATCGCAGTGTGGGCTGGGGCCCTGCTGCCCCAGGGCCCTCGGCTCTTCTGGGCCCCGTACCCTCATTCGCCGCACCTCCGCCACGATCTCTCGCCGCACCTCCACCACAAACATTCGTTGCTCCTCCGCCACGATCTCTCGCCGCACCTCTGCCACAAAAACATTCGCAGATTAGGAAAAGGGGAGGTGCAACGAGACCTGGGTGTCATGGTCGATCAGTCATTGAAAGTTGGCATACAGGTACAGCAGGCGGTGAAGAAGGCAAATGGTATGTTGGCCTTCAAAGCTTTGAGTATAGGAGCAGGGAGGTCTTATTGCATTTGTACAGGGCCTTGGTGAGGCCTCACCTGGAATTGCGTTCAGTTTTGGTCTCCTAATCTGAGGAAGGACATTCTTGCTATTGAGGGAGTGCGGCGAAGGTTCACCAGTCTGATTCCAGGGATGGCAGGACCGACATATGAGGAGAGACTGGATCAACTGGGCCTTTATACACTGGAGTTTAGAAGAATTGAGAGGGAATCTCATAGAAACATAGAAGATTCTGACGGGACGGGACAGGTTAGATGCGGGTAGAATGTTCCCGATGTTGGGGAAGTCCAGAACCAGGATACATAGTCTAAGGATAAGGGGTAGGCCATTTAGCACCGAGATGAGGAGAAACTTCTTCACTCAGAGAATTGTTAACCTGTGGAATTCCCTGCCGCAGAGAGTTCTTGATGCCAGTTCATTGTATATATTCAAGAGGAAGTTAGATATGGCCCTTACGGCTCAGGGGATCAAGGGGTATAGAAACATAGAAACATAGAAAATAGGTGCAGGAGCAGGCAATTTGGCCCTTCTAGCCTGCACCGCCATTCAATGAGTTCATGGCTGAACATTCAACTTCAGTACCCCATTCCTGCTTTCTCGCCATACCCCTTGATCCCCTTAGTAGTAAGGACTACATCTAACTCCTTTCTGAATATATTTAGTGAATTGGCCTCAACAACTTTCTGTGGTAGAGAATTCCACAGGTTCACTACTCTCTGGGTGAAGAAGTTCCTCCTCATCTCGGTCCTAAATGGCTTACCCCTTATCCTTAGACTGTGACCCCTGGTTCTGGACTTCCCCAACATTGGGAACATTCTTCCTGCATCTAACCTGTCTAAACCCATCAGAATTTTAAACGTTTCTATGAGGTCCCCTCTCATTCTTCTGAACTCCAGTGAATACAAGCCCAGTTGATCCAGTCTTTCTTGATAGGTCAGTCCCGCCATCCCGGGAATCAGTCTGGTGAACCTTCGCTGCACTCCCTCAATTGCAAGAATGTCCTTCCTCAGGTTAGGAGACCAAAACTGTACACAATACTCCAGGTGTGGCCTCACCAATGCCCTGTACAACTGTAGCAACACCTCCCTGCCCCTGTACTCAAATCCCCTCGCTATGAAGGCCAACATGCCATTTGCTTTCTTAACCGCCTGCTGTACCTGCATACCAACCTTCAATGACTGATGTACCATGACACCCAGGTCTCTTTGCACCTGCCCTTTTCCTAATCTGTAACCATTCAGATAATAGTCTGTCTCTCTGTTTTTACCACCAAAGTGGATAACCTCACATTTATCCACATTATACTTCATCTGCCATGCATTTTCCCACTCACCTAACCTATCCAAGTCGCTCTGCAGCCTCATAGCATCCTCCTCGCAGCTCACACTGCCACCTAACTTAGTGTCATCCGCAAATTTGGAGATACTATATTTAATCCCCTCATCTAAATCATTAATGTACAGTGTAAACAGCTGGGGACCCAGCACAGAACCTTGCGGTACCCCACTAGTCACCGCCTGCCATTCTGAAAAGTATCCATTTACTCCTACTTTTTGCTTCCTGTCTGACAACCAGTTATCAATCCATGTCAGCACACTACCCCCAATCCCATGTGCTTTAACTTTGCACATTAATCTCTTGTGTGGGACCTTGTCGAAAGCCTTCTGAAAGTCCAAATATACCACATCAACTGGTTCACCCTTGTCCACTCTAATGGAAACATCCTAAAAAAAAAGAGGTCTGTACACAACTCCCAATAACGTTTTTTGCCCTTTGGTGTTCTACAGCTCTACCCATATAGATTCCACATCATCCAAGCTAATGTCTATTCTAACTATTGCATTAATCTCCTCTTTAACCAGCAATGCTACCCCACCTCCTTTTCCTTTTATTCTATCCTTCCTGAATGTTGAATACCCTTGGATGTTGAGTTCCCAGCCCTGATCATCCTGGAGCCACGTCTCCATAATCCCAATCACATCATATTTGTTAACATCTATTTGCACAGTTAATTCATCCACCTTATTACGGATACTCCTTGCATTAAGACACAAAGCCTTCAGGCTTGATTTATTAACACCCTTTGTCCTTTTAGAATTTTGTTGTACAGTGGCCCTTTTTGTTTTTTGCCTTGGGTTTCTCTGCCCTCCACTTTTCCTCATCTCCTTTCTGTCTTTTGTTTTTGTCTCCTTTTTGTTTCCCTCTGTCCCCCTGCCATATTAGTTTAACTCCTCCCCAACAGCACTAGCAAACACTCCCCTTAGGACATTGGTTCCGGTACTGCCCAGGTGCAGACCATCTGGTTTGTACTGGTCCCACCTCCCCCAGAATCGGTTCCAATGCCCCAGGAATTTGAATCCCTCCCTGCTGCACCACTGTTCAAGCCACGTATTCATCTGCGCTATTCTGCGATTCTTACTCTGACTAGCACGTGGCACTGGTAGCAATCATGAGATTACTACTTTTGAGGTCCTACTTTTTAATTTAGCTCCTAACTCCTTAAAATCGTTTCGTACGACCTCATCCCTTTTTTTACCTATGTCGTTGGTACCAATGTGCACCACGACAACTGACTGTTCTCCTTCCCTTTTTAGAATGTCCTGCACCCGCTCCGAGACATCCTTGACCCTTGCACCAGGGAGGCAACATACCATCCTGGAGTCTCAGTTGCGGCCGCAGAAACGCCTATCTATTCCCCTTACAATTGAATCCCCTATCACTATTGCTCTCCCACTCTTTTTCCCGCCCTCCTGTGCAACAGAGCCAGCCACGGTGCCGTGAACCTGGCCACTGCTGCCCTCCCCGATGACTCATCTCCCTCAACAGCACTCAAAGCAGTGTATCTGTTTTGCAGGGGGATGACCACAGGAGACCCCTGCACCAACCCCCCCTGCACTACTCTTCCTGCTGGTCTTCCATTCCCTATCTGGCTGTGGACCCTTCACCTGCGGTAAGACCAACTATGGAGAGAAAGCAGGAAAGCGGTACTGAAGGAATGATCAGCCATGATCTTATTGAATGGTGGTGCAGGCTCGAAGGGCCGAATGGCCTACTCCTGCACCTATTTTCTATGTTTCTATCTTTCTATGCTCCTCCGCCATGATCTCTCACCGTTCCTCCTCCACAAACATTCGCCGCTCCTCCGCCACGATCTCTCGCCGCTCCTCTGCTACAAAAACACTCGCCGCACCTCCACCACGATCTCCCATCGCACCTCCGCCATGATCTCTCGCCGCTCCTCCGCCACGATCTCTCACCAGTGGTCTGCCACAAACATTCGCCGCACCTCCACCACAATCTCCCGCCACACCTACGCTATGATCTCTCGCCGCTCCTCCGCCACGATCTCTTGTTGCACCTCCGCACTAAACATTCGCCGAACTTCAGGACCCAGGCAGCTGTTTGGAGCATGGGCTGGAGCACCGGCGTGCCCAGGTACAGCGGAGGAGCAGGAAGGTCGTGGCAGACTTGTGACGAGTGATCGGGGCAGAGGAGCGATGAGGGATCATGGCTGAGCTTTGATGGGTGATTGTGAGGGAGGTTTATTATTTAGTCATACAGGCATAACTCACAGTTTTCATCGGGGCCCAGAAGAAGCGAGGGCCCAGGGGCAGCACAGGCCAGCAGATACTGCAAATATTATCACGAAGGCAGAATATTAGCTGAATGGCGGCAGATTTGGAAAAGGGGAGGTGCAACGAGACCTGGATGTCGTGGTACATCAGTCATTGAAAGTTGGTATGCAATTACAGCAGGCGGTGAAGAAGGCAAATGTTGTGTTGGCCTTCATAGCTCGGGGATTTGAGTATAGGAGCAGGGAGGTCTTACTGCAGTTATACAGGGCCTTGGTGAGGCCTCACCTGGTATATTGTGTTTAGTTTTAATCTACTAATCTGAGGAAGGATGTTCTTGCTATTGAGGGAGTGCAGCGAAGGTTCACCAGACTGATTCCCGGGATGGCAGGACTGACATATGAGGAGAGACTGGATCGACTGGGCATGTATTCACTGGAGTTTAGAAAGATGAGAAGGGATCTCATAGAAACATATAAAATTCTGACGGGACTGGACATGTTAGATGCAGGAAGAATTTTCCCGATGTTGGGGAAGTCCAGAATCAGGGGACACAGTATAAGGATAAGGGATAAGCCGTTTAGGACTGAGATGAGGAGAAACTTCTTCACTCAGAGATTTGTTAACCTGTGGAGTTCTCTACCGCAGAGAGTTGTTGATGCCAGTTCGTTGCATATATTCAAGAGGGAGTTAGATATGGCCCCTACAGCTAAAGGGATCAAGGGGTATGGAGAGAAAGCAGGAAAGGGGTACTGAGGTGAATGATCAGCCGTGATCTGATTGAATGGTGGTGCAGGCTCGAAGGGCTGAATGGCCTACTTCTGCACCTATTTTCTATGTTTCTATGTTAGTGCATTAGGTCTGTACAACAGAGCAGATCTCCAGGGGTCTTGGTTAATCCTTGCCACTGGACCAAGACCTAGCTCTGTCAAGCCCGTGTGGTGGCTGGTGTGCAACGGCCACCACACGTTAAAAAAATTCACGCACAGGCATCTTCCACCCTTCAATATTTAGTTCGGGATCTGGAATATTAGGTCCTTCTTTGAAACACCTGTGAACTCATCCCGTTTTGGTATGGAAGCAAGTCATCCTCGTTTTGAGGGACCGCCTAATCCTATATTCAAAGGCTGTATGAATAGATTTTTGGATATTGAGGGAATCGAGGGATACGGGGAGCGGGCGGGACGGTGGAGTTGTGGACGGCGATCAGCCATTGATCTTTTTCTTATTAACAATTAGTTGGTTAATTAGCAAAAGGTTTAACAATCACACTCCACATTACCAGTTCATCCATCATCATCATAGGCAGTCCCTCGGAATCGAGGAAGACTTGTTTCCACTCCCAAATGAGTTCTTTGATGGCTGAACAGTCCAATACGAGAGCCACATACTCTGTCACAGGTGGGGACATTTGTCGAGGGAGGGGTCGATGGGGCTGGTTTGCCGCGCCCTCCTTCTGCTGCCTGCGCTTGGCCTCTTCACGCTCTTTGCGTTGAGACTCGACGAGCTCAACGCCCTCCCAGATGGACTTTCTCCACCTCGGGTGGTCTTCGGCCAGGGACTCCCAGGTGTCAGTGGTGATGTCGCCCTTTACCAGGGAGGCTTTGAGGGTGTCCTTATAACGTTTCCGCTGCCCACCTTTGGCTCTTGTTTACCATGAAGGAGCTCCGCATAAAGCATTTGTTTGGAGAGTCTTGTGTCTGGCATGCGAACTATGTGGCCTGCCCAGCGAAGATGATCGAGTGTGGTCAGTGCTTCAATACTGGGGATGTTGGCCCGGTCAAGGACACTGATGTTAGTGCCTCTGTCCTCCCAGGAGATTTGCAGGATCTTGCAGAGACATCGTTGGTGATATATCTTCAGTGACTTGAGGTGCCTTCTGTACATCGTCCATGCCTCAGCCCCATACAGAAGGGTGGGTATTACTACAGCCCTGTAGACCATGAGTTTGGTGGTAGATTTGAGGGCCTGGTCTTCAAACACTCTTTTCCTCAGACGGCCGAAGGCTGCGCTGGCGCACTGGAGGCGATGCTGAATCTCCGCATCAATGTCGGCCTTTGTTGATAAGAGGCTCCCGAGATATGGGAAATGGTCCATGTTGTCCAGGGCTTGCCGTGGATCTTGATGACTGGGGGGCAGTGCTGTGCGGCGGTGACAAGCTGGTGGAGGACCTTTGTCTTACGGATGTTAAGCGTAAGGTCCATGCTGTCATATGCCTCAGTGAATACATTGACTATATCCAGTTCATCCAGCAGTCTCACAACCACCTGCCCCATCGTGGATCCCCCGAACCCTACTGGCTGGGGTTTTATTGAGTCTTGTGAACATCACGTGACTGGCTAAGCCACTCGCGCGTTAACAGCTCCAGAACTATTTTTGTCGGACCATAAATCAAGTACCCCCTGATTCAAGTGGGGCACTAAAACCGACAAACTTAATCCAAATTAAACTTTAGACAGTAACTTAATTCAAATTAAAAGTTGGTTAGCATCTTTATTGAATGGTGGAGCAGGTTCGATGGGCTGAATGGCCCCCCAATTCCTCCTGTTCTGTGCTGATCAGCCCTGGCCCCTCAGGTCCCGCACCCCTGCTCCTCATTGGTATATCAATGTTACAGTGAGGGGTGTGGGGTATATCAGTGTTACATTGAAGGGTTTGGGGTATATCAGTGTTACAGTGAGGGGTGTGGAGTATATCAGTGTTACAGTGAGGAGTGTGGGGTATATCAGACTGTTACAGTGATGGGTGTGGGACGTATCACTGTTAATGTGAGGGATGTGGAGTATTTCAGTGTGTTACATTGCGGAGTGTGGTTTATATCAGTGTTACAGTGAGGAGTTGTGGGGTATATCAGAGTGTTACAGTGAAGTTTTTGGGGTATATCAGTGTTACAGTGAGGGGGGTGGGGTATCTCAGAGTTACAGTGAGGGGTGTGGGGTATATCAGTGTTACAGTGAGGGGTGTGGGGTATCTCAGTGTTACATTGAGTGCTGTGGGGTGTATCAGTGTTACAGTGAGCGGTGTCGGATATATCAGTGTTATAGTGAGGTGTGTGTGGTACATCATTGTTACAGTGAGGGGTGTGGGTATATCAGTGTTACAGTGAGAGGTGTGCGGTATATCAGTGTTGCAGTGAGATGTGTGGGTTATATCAGTGTTACATAGAAATAGAAACATAGAAAATAGGTGCAGGAATAGGCCATTCGGCCCTTCGAGCCTGCACCACCATTCAATAAAATCATGGCTGATCATTCACTTCAGTACCCCTTTCCTGCTTTCTCTCCATACCCTTTGATCCCTTGAGCCATAAGGGCCACATCTAACTCCCTTTTGAATATACCTAACGAACTGGCCTCAACAACTTTCTGTGGTAGAGAATTCCATAATTCTCCGAATGAAGAAGTTTCTCCTCATCTCAGTCCTAAATGGCTTACCCCATATCCTTAGACTGTGACCCCTGGTTCTGGACTTCCCCAACATCAGGAACATTCTTCCTGCATCTAACCTGTCCAATCACATCAGAATTTTATATGTTTCTATGAGATCCCCTCTCATTCTTCTAAATTCCAGTGAATATAAGCCTAGTCAATCCAGTCTTTCTTCATATGTCAGTCCTGCCATCCCGGGAATCAGTCTGGTGAACCTTCGCTGCACTCCCTCAATAGCAAGAATGTCCTTCCTCAGATTAGGAGACCAAAACTGCACACAATACTCAAGGTATGGTCTCACCAAGGCCCTGTACAACTGCAGTAAGACCTCCCTGCTCATATACTCAAATCCCCTCGCTATGAAGGCCAGCATGCCATTTGCTTTCTTTACTGCCTGCTGAACCTGCATCCTACCTTCAATGACTGATGTACCATGACACCCGGGTCTTGTTGCACCTCCCCTTTTACTAATCTGTCACCATTCAGATAATAATCTACCTTCCTTTTTTTGCCACCAAAGTGGATAACCTCACACTTAGCCACATTATACTGCATCTGCCATGCATTTACCCATTCACCTAACCTGTCCAAGTCCCCCTGCAGCCACCTAGCATCCTCCTCATTGCTCGCACTGCCATCCAGCTTAGTTTCATCTGTAAACTTGGAGATATTACATTTAATTCCTTCGTCTAAATCATTAATATATATTGTAAATAGCTGGTGTCCCAGCACTGAACTTTGCGGCACCCCACTAGTTATTGCCTGCCATTCTGAAAAGGATCCATTTATTCCCACTCTTTGCTTCTTGTCTGCCAACCAGTTTTCTATCCATGTCAATACATTACCCCCAATACCATGTGGCTTAATTTTGCACACTAATCTCTTGTGTGGGACCTTGTCAAAAGCCTTTTGAAAGTCCAAATACACCACATCCACTGGTTCTCCCTTATCCACTCTACTGGTTTCATCCTCAAAAAACTCTAAAAATTTGTCAAACATGATTTCCCTGTCATAAATCCATGCTGACTTGGACCAATCCTGTCACTGCTTTCCAAATGCGCTGCTATTACATCTTCAATAATTGATTCCAGCATTTTCCCCACCACCAATGCCAGGCTAACCGGTCTATAATTCCGTTTTCTCTCTCCCTCCATTTTTAAAAAGTGTGGTTACATTAGCTACCCTCCATTCCATAGCAACTGAACCAAAGTCCGTGGAATGTTGGAAAATGACCACCAATGCATCTACTATTTCCAGGGCCACTTCCTTAAGTACTCTGGGATGCAGACTATCTGGTCCTGAGGATTTATCGGGCTTCAGTCCCTTCAATTTCCCTAACAGCATTTCCTGACTAATAAGTATTTGTCTCAGTTTCCTCTTCTCGTTAGATCCTCAGTCCCCTCGTATTTTCCGGAGGTTATTCGTGTCTTCCTTAGTGAAGACAGAACCAAAGTATTTGTTCAATTGGTCTGCCATTTCCTTGTTCCCCATTATGAATTGCCCTGATTCTGACTGCAAGGGATCTACATTATTCTTCACTAATCTTTTTCTCTTCATATATCTGTAGAAACTTTTGCAGTCAGTTTTTATGTTCCCTGCTAGTTTACTCTCATACTCTATTTTCCCCCTCCTAATTAAACCCTTAGTCCTGCTGAATTCTAAATTTCTCCAAGTCCTCGGGTTTGCTTCTTTTTCTGGCCAATTTATATGCCTCTTCCTTAGATTTAACACTTTCCCTAACTTCCCTTGTTAACCACGGTTGAGCCATTTCGCTTTTTTATTCTTACGCCATACAGGGATGTACAATTGTTGTGGTTCATCCATGTGATATTTAAATGTCTGCCATTGCCGATCGACCGTCAACCCTTTAAGTATCATTCTCCAGTCTATCCTAGCCAATTCACGTCTCATACCGTCAAAGTTTCCTTTCTTTAAGTTCAGGACCCTAGTCTCTGAATTAACTGTGTCACACTCCATCTTAATAAAGAATTCTACCATATTATGATTTTGCTTCCCCAAGGGGCCCCGCACGACCAGATTGCTAATTAATCATCTCTCGTTACACAAGACCCAGTCTAGGATGGCCTGCTCTCTCGTTGGTTTCTTGCCGTATTGTTTGAGAAAACCATCCCTTATACACTCCATGAAATCGTCTAACACAGTATTGCTACCAGTTTGAATAGTCCAATCAATATGCAGATTAAAGTCACCCATGATAACTGCTGTACCCTTATTGCACGCATCCCTAATTTCCTGTTTGATGCAATCCCCAACCTCCCTACTATTGTTTGGTGATCTGTACAAACTCCCACTAACGTTTTCTGTCCTTTGGTGTTTCGCAGCTCTACCCATATAGATTCCACATCATCCACGCTAATGTCCTTTCTTACTATTGTGTTAATCTCCTCTTTAACCAGTAACGCTACCCCACCTCCTTTTCCTTCCAAGTGCAAAGGTAAGAGTTTGGTAAGTGGGAGAGTGTGAGCAAGTGGGAGCGGGAGGTTTTGTTTTGTCTTGTTTTACCCACCAGTGCTTACTCACCGACCTAGGCGGAAAAGAAAATGAAGTGTGACATCACAGCAAGAGGTTTGGGTACGTCGGAGCAGCCTATAAAGGCCAGCTGGTGCAGCTCCAGCAGGGAGACAAGGCACAAAAGAATTATAAAGAAATCGAAAGGTGACTTCACAGCCAAGGGATAAGTCATTGGCTGGTGATTGGTGATAAGTTTTTTCTTTTTCTTTAACAGTCAGTAACCGTTACCATTATTGTTGCCAAATTAAGTTAATCGAGGAGTTAAGTCATGGCAGGAGAGCTCTGACATGTGTTATGCTCCTCCTGTACTATGTGGGAAATCAGGGACGCTTCCAGTATCCCTGCCGAATATGTATGCGGGAAGTGTATCCGGCTGCAGCTCCTGACAGACCACATTGCGGCACTGGAACTGCTGGTGGATTCACTCTGGAGCATGAGCGATGCTGAGGATGTCGTGAAGAGCACATTTAGTGAGTTGGCCTTGGTGAGGCCTAACCTGGAATCTTGTGTTCAGTTTTGGTCTCCTAATCTGAGGAAGGACATTCTTGCTAGTGAGGGAGTGCAGCAAATGTTCACCAGATTGATTCCCGGGATGGCGGGACTGACATATGAGGAGAGAATGGATCAACTCGGCCTTTATACACTGGAGTTTAGAATGATGAGAGGGGATCTCATCGATACTTACAAGATTCTGACGGGACTGGACAGGTTAGATGCAGGAAGAATGCTGCCGATGATGGGGAAGTCCAGAACCAGGGGACACGGTCTTAGGATAAGGGGTAGGCCATTTAGGACTGCGATGAGGAGAAACTTCTTCACTCAGAGAGTTGTTAACCTGTGGAATTCCCTACCACAGAGAGTTGTTGATGCCAGTTCATTGGATATATTCAAGAGGAAGTTAGATATGGCCCTTACGGCCAAAGTGATCAAGGGACATGGAGAGAAATGAGAAAAGGGATACTGAGGTGAATGATCAGCCATGATATTATTGAATGGTGGTGCAGGCTCGAAGGGCCGAATGGCCTACTCCTGCACCTATTTTCTATGTTTCTATGTTTCTATGTTTCCTGTCTGTCCTTCCTGAATATTGAATATGCCTGGATGTTGAGGTCCCAGCCTTGGTTATCTTGGAGCCATGTCTCCGTAATCCCAATTACATCATATCCGTTAACAGCTATCTGCGCAGTCAATTTATCCACCTTATTACGAATGCTCCTCGTATTGAGACTCAGAGCCTTCTGGCTTGTTTTTTTTAACACTTTGTCCTTTAGAATGATGTTGTAATGTGACCCTTTTTGATTTTTGCCCTTGATTTCTCTGCCCTCCACTCTTGCTTTTCTCCTTCCTACCTTTTGCTTCTGCCCCCTTTTCACTTCCTTCTGCTTCCCAGCATAGATTCCCATCCCCCTGCCTTTTTAGTTTAAACACTAGCAAACACTCTGCCTCGACATCGGTTCCGGTCCTGCCCAGCTGCAGACCGTTCGGTTTGTACTGGTCCTCCCTCCCCCAGAACTGGTTCCAATGTCCCAGGAATTTGAGTCCCTTCCCCTTGCACCATTCCTCAAGCCACGTATTCATCTGAGCTATCCTACAATTCCTACTCTGACTAGCACGTGGCACTGGTAGCAATCCTGACATTACTACCTTTGAGGTGCTGCTTTTTAATTTAACTTCTAGCTCCCTAAATTCAGCTTGTAGGACCTCATCCCATTTTATACCTATATCGTTGGTACCTATATGTACCACGACAGCTGGCTGTTCACCCTCCCCCTCCAGAATGCGCTGCAGCCGCTCCAAGACATCCTTAACCCTTGCACTAGGGAGGCAACATACCATCCTGGAGTCTCGTTTACGGCCGCAGAAACGCCTATCTATTCCCCTTACAATAGAATCCCCTATCACTATAGCTCTCCCACTCTTTTTCCTGCCCTCCTGTGCAGCAGAGCCACCCCTGGTGCCATGGACTTGGCTGCTGCTGCCTTCCCCTGATGAGTCATTACCCCCAACAGTACCCAATGTGGTGTATCTGTTTTGGAGGGAGATACCGCAGAGGACCCCTGCTCTACCTTCCTTCCACTGCTCTGCCTGATGGTCACCCATTCCCTATCTGGCTGTGTAACCTTTACCTGCGATGTGACCAACTCACTAAACGGGTAATTCACGACATCCTCAGCATCGTGGATGCTCCAGAGTGAATCCATGCGCAGCTCCAGTGCCGCAATGTGGCCTGTCAGGAGCTGCAGCTGGACACACTTCCTGCACATGTAGTTGTCAGGGACACTGGAAGCATCCCTGATATCTTACATAGCACAGGAAGAGCATGACATGGGTCTGGGCTCTCCTGCCATGGCTTAACCCTTAAATTAATCTAATTGATAACAATGCCAAAGGTTTCTTACTGATCAGAAAAGAAATAGAAAAAGATTAAATGCTCACCAATCCACCAGCGAATCACTTACCCTCTTGGCTGTGATGCCACACTTCGATTTCTTTTTACCTTCTTCCCCTGCAACTACCTCCGACTGCTGGGCCCTCTTTTATGCGCCTCACTGCTCCCAACCTCCTACGCGTTTCCAAATCCCGCTCTTTTTAAACTGCCCACTCTTCCTCCTCTCCGATCCTCGTCAGAAGTGAATTCCTCACCTACCTTCATCCCTCCTGCTCCTCAGACTCCTGGCCTCCTGAACTCATGGACTTCTGCTCTCGGACTCTCCCAAACTTGGACTCTCCCGAACTCTCGGACTCTCCTGAACTCATGGACCTCCCAAACTCTCTGGCCTTCCGAACTCCCTGGGCTCCCAAACTCTTTAAACATTCTTTTCCTCAGGCAGCCGAAGGCTGCACTGGCGCACTGGAGGTGGTGTTGAATCACGTCGTCAATGCCTGCTCTTGTTGATAAGAGGCTCCCGAGGTAAGGGAAATGGTCCACGTTGTCCAGGGCCACGTCATAGATCTTGATGACTGGGGGGCAGTGTTGTGCGGCGAGGACAGGCTGGTGGAGGACCTTTGTCTTATGGATGTTTAGTGTAAGGCCCATGCTTTCATATGCCTCAGTGAATACGTCGACTATGTCCTGGAGTTCAGCCTCTGTATGTGCGCAGACGCAGGCGTCGTCCGCATACTATAGCTCAACGACAGAGGTTGGGGTGCTCTTGGACCAGGTCTAGAGATGGTGAAGATTGAACAGGTTCCCACTGGTTCTGTAGTTTAGTTCCACTCCAGTGGGGAGCTTGTTGACTCTGAGGTGGAGCATGGCAGTGAGGAAAATTGAGAAGAGGGTTGGGCGATGACGCAGCCCTTTTGACACCGGTCCGGATGTGGGTTGAGTCTGGAATGGACCCGTTGATAAAGGATCACGGCCTGCATGGCATCGTGGAGCAGGCGGAGGATGGTGACAAACTTTTGGGGGCATCCGAAACGGAGGAGGACGCTCCATAGACCATCGCTGTTGACAGTGTCAAAGGCCTTTGTAAGGTTGAAGAAGGCCATGTATAAGGGCTGGCGCATTTTTCCTGCAGTTGTCGCGCTGCAAAAATCATGTCCATTGTGCACGGTAGGGGACAAAATCCACACTGCGACTCCGGGAGGAGCTCCTCGGCCACAGGGAGAAGATGGTTAAGGAGGCCTCTAGCGATGATTTTCCCACTGGCTGATAGCAGGGAGATTCCTCTGTAGTTGCCGCAGTCGAACTTGTCCCCTTTTTTAAAGATGCTCACGATCACTGCATCTCTGAGATCTCCCGGCATGCTCTTCTCCCTCCAGATGAGAGGTGTGAGATCATGTATTCTTGCCAACAGTGCCTCTCCGCCATATTTCAGTGCCTCAGCGGGGATTCCACCCATTCCCGTAGCCTTGTTGTTCTTGAGCTGTCTTATGGCTTTTTCTACCTCGTGAAGTGTTTGGGTTTTGCCGAGGTGGTGGCGGGTGGCAAGCTACGGGATGGAGTCGAGAATACTCAGGTCAAAGGCAGAGTCTCGATTGAGGAGATCTTCGAAGTACTCTTTCCAGTGGGCCCTGACTGCCTCGGTGTCCTTGATGAGTGTTTCCCCATTCTTGGCCAGCAGTGGGGTGGAGCCTTGGGTGTTTGGACCATCGGTGGCCTTGACTGCGATGAAGAAACCTCGCACATCATGGCTGTCGGCCAGCTGCTGTATCTCCTGTGCTTTCTCAATCCACCACCTGTTTTTTGTTGGATCTCAGCCTTGAGCCGTCTGTAATGCTGCTTTGCTGCTCCCGAGTTGGGTTGTTGTTTAACGCTCAGAAATGCCCCATGCTTGCGATCTGTTAGCTCTTGGATCTCCTGATCATTCTTATCAAATCAGTCCTGGTGTTTCTTGGTTGAGTGACCGAGTGTCTCTTCGTAGGCACTGGTTATGGAGACCTGGAGAGCAGACCAAGAGTTGTGAGCATTCTGCATCTCAGGGTCATCAAGGCACGCCAATTTAGCTGTAAGGCGCTGACTGTATAGGGCTCTCTTAGCTGGGTCCTTAAGTGCCCCGGCATTGACTTTTTTGTGGCACTGCTTCTGCTGCCCCCTCCGCTTTGGGGTTATGTTGAATGTACCAAGCAGTTCACTGTGCATGCCCATCAGCGATCTTCTGTAGGCCGTCCCATTGAAGTCCTCATCTGAGTCCTGTGCAACAAAACTCATGTGTGACCTCGCCCTCCATGGAGCTGCCAACTGCGCTACCCTTTCCCTCTTACCAGGTGCGAATCCTACCTCTGTACTACCCTCTAAGATCCACGACGAGGATGTCAGTATCTGAGCTGGTGCTTGCGAGTATCAGATCGAGTAACGGTGTCCCTTCTTCTTCAACAATCTCGGCTTCCACCACCAGCTGGACACAGCTTGAAGGTCTTGGTTGTCTGAAAGCAGAAAGGCACAAGTGTAGGGTTGTGGTGATGGGAGGGAGGAAAGCAAGGTGTACATGTTTACACCATCAGCAGTTTGCAAGTGAGAAGAGATTGTGGGATGAAGAAGAAATGGGATGTGAGGATAAAGTATGAGAATGCCAGCATCTCGTATTCTTTCAGCCCCGGCGCTGGTCATAGGCTCAGAAATGGCTCTCCAATTATCTGTGGCACCATCTCCTTCATGGGTGTGAGGACATGTAGCCTTGCCCATCCACCGCTGGTTTGCTCCAGCTTACTCCTGTTATGAGCCATCTTGATTTGCAAGAGAAAGGGAAGTGTGTCATTGAATGTGATGCAATGTGTTTGGGTGCTGTGCCTGTCATGGTTGAATGATAATATGTGCATGGTGTGAGATGTGCGATAAGCGTGTGAAAGGTGGATCGAAGAATATGAATTGTGCCTCGTGTTCGGTAGAGAATGTTGGAACGTGAGTGTTGGGGGTGCGGTGCATTGAGCAGTGTGTGAGGTTAGTGGTGCAGATGGTAGGAGACGGCTTTTGAAGATGCATAAACTTCTTTCAGCACTGGAGCCACATCCTGGGAGGGATACTGCTGGTAATGACCACCTCGATGATCCGGTTGCACATCCTGCTTACAGTGTTTCTAGAGGGCCTCCGACCTTCATGCAGGCAGGGGATCTCTCTTCGAGTGTTCTCCTGAGCACAAAGACCTCGAACGCTGCGTATAATGTAAGCAGTTTTGATCCGAGCCCAATTACTAGAGGGACGGTTTGAAACGCCCCCACCTTACGAAAGTTCTAGACCCGGGAATTATTATTCAGAGTGTAAATGAAATGAGTCACGGACAGGAATGCTTCGGTGAAAAATCGTGCTTATATTTATTTGGTCCAACATACACTGGCTAAAACATGCACTACTAAACAAAATCACTGTCTCAGTGGAGAATAAAATCCAGGTTACAAACAACATACATACAGTACGGAAATGAGACCGAGTAAGATGCAGTATTCCCTGGTGGATTCTAACTTCACTCCTACCAATGAATTATCCGGTCGAAGCTTCATCCCCAGAACAGCCCCTGAAAAGCTTCACTTCTAAGAAAACCCTGAGCCCTTAGTCTCCCCCAGCTTGGGACACTTGCGACCATGCTCACCACTCCACACACATATATGGTTTCCTCGCTCAGCTCAGCTGTGGGAAGTCACTACCTGGTTTACAGTCTCGGTGGCTTTGTCTGCAGAACTGCGGCTTCTTCCTCTGGTACATCGACCTTGTCGGAGCGAGAGGGAGAGAGAGCTCTCTCTCGATACAAGCTGCAAGCTCCAAGCTTCACTCCAAGCTCCAAGCTAAAAATAAAATGCAAAAGACCCTGTCTTTATGGGAGTCTTGCTACCTCTATCTTTCCCGCCAATCTTTAAAATCCCATTGTTTCTAAGCACAGGTACTTAGTCAGTGGTGGGTCATCCAACCCATGCATTGGGCTGATGGCCCTTAATCTGGGCATCTCTTTGTGTTGGGAAACATAGAAATATAGAAAATAGGTGCAGGAGTAGGCCATTCGGCCCTTCTAGCCTGCACCGCCATTCAATGAGTTCATGGCTGAACATGCAACTTCAGTACCCCATTCCTGCTTTCTCACCATACCCCTTGATCCCCCTAGTAGTAAGGACTCCATCTAACTCCTTTTTGAATATATTTAGTGAATTGGCCTCAACAACTTTCTGTGGTAGAGAATTCCACAGGTTCACCACTCTCTGGGTGAAGAAATTCCTCCTCATCTCGGTCCTAAATGGCTTACCCCTTATCCTTAGACTGTGTCCCCTGGTTCTGGACTTCCCCAATATTGGGAACATTCTTCCTGCATCTAACCTGTCTAACCCCGTCAGAATTTTAAACGTTTCTATGAGGTCCCCTCTCATTCTTCTGAACTCCAGTCAATACAAGCCCAGTTGATCCAGCCTTTCTTGATAGGTCAGTCCCGCCATCCCGGGAATCAGTCTGGTGAACCTTCGCTGCACTCCCTCAATTGCAAGAATGTCCTTCCTCAGGTTAGGAGACCAAAACTGTACACAATACTCCAGGTGTGGCCTCACCAAGGCCCTGTACAACTGTAGCAACACCTCCCTGCCCCTGTACTCAAATCCCCTCGCTATGAAGGCCAACATGCCATTTGCTTTCTTAACCGCCTGCTGTACCTGCATGCCAACCTTCAATAACTGATGTACCATGACACCCAGGTCTCGTTGCACCTCCCCTTTTCCTAATCTGTCACCATTCAGATAATAGTCTGTCTCTCTGTTTTTACCACCAAAGTGGATAACCTCACATTTATCCACATTATACTTCATCTGCCATGCATTTGCCCACTCACCTAACCTATCCAAGTCGCTCTCCAGCCTCATAGCATCCTCCTCGCAGTTCACACTGCCACCCAACTTAGTGTTATCTGCAAATTTGGAGATACTACATTTAATCCCCTCGTCTAAATCATTAATATATTGTGTAAACGGCTGGGGCCCCAGCACAGAACCTTGCGGTACCCCACTAATCACTGCCTGCCATTCTGAAAAGTCCCCATTTGCTCCTACTCTTTGCTTCCTGTCTGACAACCAGTTCTCAATCCATGTCAGCACACTACCCCCAATCCCATGCGCTTTAACTTTGCACATTAATCTCTTGTGTGGGACCTTGTCGAAAGCCTTCTGAAAGTCCAAATATACCACATCAACTGGTTCTCCCTTGTCCACTCTACTGGAAACATCCTCAAAAAGTTCCAGAAGATTTGTCAAGCATGATTTCCCTTTCACAAATCCATGCTGACTTGGACCTATCATATCACCTCTTTCCAAATGCACTGCTATGACATCCTTAATAATTGATTCCATCATTTTACCCACTACCGATGTCAGGCTGACCGGTGTATAATTCCCTGTTATCTCTCTCCCTCCTTTTTTAAAAAGTGGGGTTACATTGGCTACCGTCCACTCCATAGGAACTGATCCAGAGTCTATGGAATGTTGGAAAATGACTGTCAATGCATCCACTATTTCCAAGGCCACCTCCTTAAGTACGATGGGATGCAGTCCATCAGGCCCTGGGGATTTATCGGCCTTCAATCCCATCAATTTCCCCAACACAATTTCCCGACTAATAAGGATTTCCCTCAGTTCCTCCTCCTTACTAGACCCTCCGACCCCTTTTATATCCGGAAGGTTGTTTGTGTCCTCCTCAGTGAATACCGAACCAAAGTACTTGTTCAATTGGTCCGCCATTTCTTTGTTCCCCGTTATGACTTCCCCTGATTCTGACTGCAGGGGACCTACGTTTGTCTTTACTAACCTTTTTCTCTTTACATATCTATAGAAACTTTTGCAATCCGTCTTAATGTTCCCTGCAAGCTTCTTCTCGTACTCCATTTTCTCTGCCTAATCAAACCCTTTGTCCTCCTCTGCTGAGTTCTAAATTTCTCCCAGTCCCCGGGTTCGCTGCTATTTCTAGCCAATTTGTATGCCACTTCCTTGGCTTTAATACTATCCCTGATTTCCCTTGATAGCCACGGTTGAGCCACCTTCCCTTTTTTATTTTTACGCCAGACAGCAATGTACAATTGTTGTAATTCATCCATGTGGTATCTAAATGTCTGCCATTGCCCATCCACAGTCAACCCCTTCAGTATCATTCGCCAATCTATCCGAGCCAATTCATGCCTCATACCTTCAAAGTTACCCTTCTTTAAGTTCTGGACCATGGTCTCTGAATTAACTGTTTCATTCTCCATCCTAATGCAGAATTCCACCATATTATGGTCACTCTTCCCCAAGGGATCTCGCACAATGAGATTGCTGATTAATCCTCTCTCATTACACAACACCCAGTCTAAGATGGCCTCCCCCCTAGTTGGTTCCTCGACATATTGGTCTAAAAAACCATCCCTTATGCACTCCAGGAAATCCTCCTCCACCGTATTGCTTCCAGTTTGGTTAACCCAATCTATGTGTATATTAAAGTCACCCATTATAACTGCTGCACCTTTATTGCACGCACCCCTAATTTCATGTTTGATGCCCTCCCCAACATCACTACTACTGTTTGGAGGTCTGTACACAAATCCCACTAACGTTTTTTGCCCTTTGGTATTCTGCAGCTCTACCCATATAGATTCCACATCATCCAAGCTAATGTCCTTCCGAAATATTGCCTTAATTTCCTCCTTAACCCGCAATGCTACCCCACCTCCTTTTCATCTTATTCTATCTTTCCTGAATGTTGAATACCCCTGGATGTTGAGTTCCCAGCCCTGGTCACCGTGGAGCCACGTCTCCGTAATCCCAATCACATCATATTTGTTAACATCTATTTGCACATTTAATTCATCCACCTTATTGCGGATACTCCTTGCATTAAGACACAAAGCCTTCAGGCTTGTTTTTTTAACACCCTTTGTCCTTTTAGAATTTTGCTGTACAGTGGCCCTTTTTGTTCTTTGCCTTGGGTTTCTCTGCCCTCCACTTTTCCTCATCTCCTTTCTGTCTTTTGCTTTTGCCTCCTTTTTATTTCCCTCTGTCTCCCTGCATTGGTTGCCATCCCCCTGCCATATTAGTTTAAATCCTCCCCAACAGCACTAGCAAACACTTCCCCTAGGACATTGGTTCCGGTCCTGCCCAGGTGCAGACCGTCCGGTTTGTACTGGTCCCACCTCCCCCAGAACCGGTTCCAATGCCCCAGGAATTTGAATCCCTCCCTGCTGCACCGCTGCTCAAGCCACGTATTCATCTGCGCTATCCTGCGATTCCTACTCTATCACGTGGCACTGGTAGCAATCCCGAGATTACTACTTTTGAGGTCCTACTTTTTAATTTAGCTCCTAGCTCCTTAAATTCGTTTCGTAGGACCTCATCCCAGCTCCTCTTTGGCTGGCCAGGCTCGTGGGTTCATTGTTCTGTTTTTCCTTCTGAGATGGAGGTGAGAAGTGTTTTTGCATATTAGAGTGACTTTGTCAGTGCCCGCCCCCCCACCTTCCTGGCCGACAGCTCTTTTGCCAATGGATGACTGACAGTTCTTTTGTCACAGCTAACTGCCATGCGGTCTCTGGAGTTTTAACAAAACCAACTTTTTCACATATCTGCAAAGCGTGACCTCATAAAATCCATGAAATATTCTTGACTGAGTCTATTCTTTAAACAGAAACTTTGCGATCTCATCAGTCCCCCGTTTGATGCTTTTTCTTTCCATAAAGCATCACTCGACAAGAGAGCAAAGGCCAAAATCTCCCACAAGTGAAGCTGTTCCCCTGATTTTATGTTTTAAAACCCCAGAACTGTACCCCTTACTGTGTGTCACAGTTCCCTTCCACAGAGTCAAGACATCAGTGAAAACGACTTCTTCACACACGGTTGGGTTCCACTCCTCGAGACCTTACAAAAAACACCGCATACATCGCACCATGCAGCATTGACAGGTGGTAACACATTACAAAATAACAACAGCACACATCGGGCAGTGCAGAGTGTAAAACTCTAACCAGAATATACAATACACTTGCTTACAGAAACTTTGGTACATTACAAATTTTAGCAGGGAGAAACCATCATCAACATAAATCAATTACACCTCTCCAAGTCGATCTAACACCCCTTGACACCGCGCTCGGAGCATCTGGCACCGTCGCCTGGTGTAAAACAAGTAGCCTACGAGCAACAATTGTATGATAACTAATGCATGGGAACAGACGCGGATCCAGGGAGGAATCTTTACACTCAGACCGATGTCCTACTACGGTGGTGAGACAATCTCCTTGATCTCCTCCCCCAGTTCCATTGTCTTTTGCTCTAAAGTGTAAAAATGTTTCTGGGAGAGCTCAACGGTCTTTATTAACTCAGTGAGGTGTTCCGGCAGAAAAGGGTTCAGGTACCTGAAATGCTCCAAATAGTCCTGGAGATGTGTGAAGGTGCTGTTCACAGTGAGGTGAATGGTCAGGGTTCGGGGATGGGAGTAATTCGCTCTTGTGCCACTTGAACCTCAGCCTTGGGTTTGAAACAAAAGCTGCTGTCGCTCACCGGACACCACATGTCCTGGTTGTACTGGTAGTGGAGCGCACTTGTGGTGACACAGTATGTCCCCACGTATGCTATCTGTGGAGGTATGTGATCTGGTGCCATCACTTCCATGGTGCAATTGATAGGTTCCGCGCCGACAGAAGCAAACTCACACTCTGATCGGGCAAAAGCAGTCAAGCGCTGGGGGCACAGTATTACGTGTGCACCCCGGCTCTGGCATCCAGAGAGGTCAGTGCCTGTCATAGCATGCTCCCACTTTATGGCTTACAGCGGGACCGCTTTAAAACGAACATGAACTCCTCCACGAATGACCCCGATATTCTCAACCCTGTATATCGGTGCTGGCTGGGATGACCCCCCCATTACCGGCATCGTTACTACAATTCCCATCACTGTATGGTTGGACCGCCCGCAATCTACAGGGACAGGGTAGGCTTCAGAGGCTAAACAAAGCTGACACGGGCTCAGCGAATTGCTATACGGGTGCAGCGCGGCGAGATGCTTGTTGCTTATCCATGAAGGGACGTGACCTTGCCTCAGGTCCCCCAGGTTACTGCGGCCCTCACCCAGCAACCATGCTCCATACAACACACACACCTCATTCCGTGCAGCCTGCTCCGAGGTGTTCCTGTCCTCCCGTATCAATCATTAACAGTTTTAACGTGCCTCTCCAGCTCTGCAATGACCTCCTTTAAATGAACGGTCACTGCCTGGTCCTCATGAAGCTCTGAACCCACTAATGTATTCTCTTCCCCGAGAATCTTACGCAGTTGGTTCTTTAACCCAGTGATCTGCATCTGGAGTTGTACATCATCCATACTGTTAACAATACCCCTTCCTGTACTGAACGCTGTGGCTACATCGTTCCAGGTCCCTCTTCTCTGCCTCCCGGACCCCACACTATTCCCAATATTCAGATCATAAAGCTATTCTTTATCTACATTTCCATCGTCCACTTCATACAATTCCTGAAACATTACTTTTAACAGAGCTTCATAAAGCTACTCCGTCTTCTTCGGGCACCACACAGGCAGGTGGACTTCAGTCAGACTCAGGATGTTACGGAGTAGTGCACGTTCTGAAACAAAACTTTGTCAGTAGGGATTAACACAACCCATTCCCCGGACCCCTGGTGGTGGTGGGACACCTATCTACAGTCGTCTGTACCATCGGGGCTCTGGACGGGAGCTTCCTGGTGTATGAGATGAACTCTGTGGCGTTGATGGTGTTCGGGGGATTTGTGATCACACAGACATTGGGCCTCGAGCCCACACAGATGCTTGGCTTCAAACCCATCTAGGCAAGACATTGGGCCTCAAACCCACACAGACAAGACATGACATGGAAGCCTTGTTTCTCCTTTCACCACTTTTCCCAAACAATCTTGTATTTTTGGCTCGATTCATTCCTATTAGGACAAAAAAATGAAAGAAAAATCTTTTGCTCTGTTGGGGCTGTCCCTTCACAGGTCCTTCTCCTGTTATTCACATATGTTTAAATCAATTTAGCTAAGTCAAATGTCCAGCCTTTGTCATCTAAATTACTGGAGCTCACACATCACTGTCCCATCCAGGTTCAAGTTCAGTTACACCTTGAGGTCATTTCCATGTAAATCAATTACACCTCTCCGGTAATTGGCTGCTTGAAAGAAAACAAAAGAACATCCATTGTGGCTTTTCTGTTAGCCCAATGGTTTCATTCATCAAGCTGATTTTCCCTTACTGTTACTGAGGGAAAACACCCACTAAAATATAACTTCAAATTTTTACAAATCCTCAGAATAATTATTTCACTCTTGACAATGTGTTGCTTTCTTCTTGTACAGAGTGTTACCTTTTTTTAAAAAGTTTGACAAACATGCATACTAATGCATGGGACCATGCATACCAATAGCTTACACATTACAATGGTTCTCTCTTTCATGCTTAATCGCAGCACACAGCCTTTTCTCCATTGGTCACTGTCATGCATTCAACTATCATTGTAACCCATGTATAAGCTGACCTAAGTTGTGATGTGATTAGGATTACGGAGACGTGGCTCCAGGATGATCAGGGCTGGGAACTCAACATTCAGGGGTATTCAACATTCAGGAAGGATAGAATAAAAGGAAAAGGAGGTGGGGTAGCATTGCTGGTTAAAGAGGAGATTAATGCAATAGTTAGGAAAGACATTAGCTTGGATGATGTGGAATCTATATGGGTAGAGCTGCAGAACACCAAAGGGCAAAAAACGTTAATAGGAGTTGTGTACAGACCTCCAAACAGTAATAGGGATGTTGGGGAGGGCATCAAACAGGAAATTAGGGGTGCATGCAATAAAGGTGTAGCAGTTATAATGGGTGACTTTAATATGCACATAGATTGGGCTAGCCAAACTGGAAGCAATACGGTGGAGGAGGATTTCCTGGAGTGCATAAGGGATGGTTTTCTAGACCAATATGTTGAGGAACCAACTAGGGGGGAGGCCATCTTAGACTGGGTGTTGTGTAATGAGAGAGGATTAATTAGCAATCTCATTGTGCGAGGCCCCTTGGGGAAGAGTGACCATAATATGGTGGAATTCTGCATTAGGATGGAGAATGAAACAGTAATTTCAGAGACCATGGTCCAGAACTTAAAGAAGGGTAACTTTGAAGGTATGAGGCGTGAATTGGCTAGGATAGATTGGCGAATGATACTTAGGGGGTTGACTGTGGATGGGCAATGGCAGACATTTAGAGACCGCATTGATGAATTACAACAATTGTACATTCCTGTCTGGCGTAAAAATAAAAAAGGGAAGGTGGCTCAACCGTGGCTATCTAGGGAAATCAGGGATAGTATTAAAGCCAAGGAAGTGGCATACAAATTGGCCAGAAATAGCAGCGAACCTGGGGACTGGGAGAAATTTAGAACTCAGCAGAGGAGGACAAAGGGTTTGATTAGGGCAGGGAAAATGGAGTACGAGAAGAAGCTTGCAGGGAACATTAAGGCGGATTGCAAAAGTTTCTATAGGTATGTAAAGAGAAAAAGGTTAGTAAAGACAAACGTAGGTCCCCTGCAGTCAGAATCAGGGGAAGTCATAACGGGGAACAAAGAAATGGCAGACCAATTGAACAAGTACTTTGGTTCGGTATTCACTAAGGAGGATACAAACAACCTTCCGGATATAAAAGGGGTCAGAGAGTCTAGTAAGGAGGGGGAACTGAGGGAAATCTTTATTCGTCGGGAAATTGTGTTGGGGAAATTGATGGGATTGAAGGCCGATAAATCCCCAGGGCCTGATGGACTGCATCCTAGAGTACTTAAGGAGGTGGCCTTGGAAATAGCGGATGCATTGACAGTCATTTTCCAACATTCCATTGACTCTGGATCAGTTCCTATGGAGTGGAGGGTAGCCAATGTAACCCCACTTTTTAAAAAAGGAGGGAGAGAGAAAACAGGGAATTATAGACCGGTCAGCCTGACCTCAGTAGTGGGTAAAATGATGGAATCAATTATTAAGGATGTCATAGCAGTGCATCTGGAAAATGGTGACATGATAGGTCCAAGTCAGCATGGATTTGTGAAAGGGAAATCATGCTTGACAAATCTTCTGGAATTTTTTGAGGATGTTTCCAGTAAAGTGGACAAAGGAGAACCAGTTGATGTGGTATATTTGGACTTTCAGAAGGCTTTCGACAAGGTCCCACACAAGAGATTAATGTGCAAAGTTAAAGCACATGGGATTGGGGGTAGTGTGCTGACGTGGATTGAGAACTGGTTGTCAGACAGGAAGCAAAGAGTAGGAGTAAACGGGTACTTTTCAGAATGGCAGGCAGTGACTAGTGGAGTGCCGCAAGGTTCTGTGCTGGGGCCCCAGCTGTTTACATTGTACATTAATGATTTAGACGAGGGGATTAAATGCAGTATCTCCAAATTTGCGGATGATACTAAGTTGGGTGGCAGTGTGAGCTGCGAGGAAGATGCTATTAGGCTGCAGAGTGACTTGGATAGGTTAGGTGAGTGGGCAAATGCATGGCAGATGAAGTATAATGTGGATAAATGTGAGGTTATCCACTTTGGTGGTAAAAACAGAGAGACAGACTATTATCTGAATGGTGACAGATTAGGAAAAGGGAAGGTGCAACGAGACCTGGGTGTCATGGTACATCAGTCATTGAAGGTTAGCATGCAGGTACAGCAGGCGGTTAAGAAAGCAAATGGCATGTTGGCCTTCATAGCGAGGGGATTTGAATACAGGGGCAGGGAGGTGTTGCTACAGTTGTACAGGGCCTTGGTGAGGCCACACCTGGAGTATTGTGTACAGTTTTGGTCTCCTAACTTGAGGAAGGACATTCTTGCTATTGAGGGAGTGCAGCGAAGGTTCACCAGACTGATTCCCGGGATGGCGGGACTGACCTATCAAGAAAGATTGGATCAACTGGGCTTGTATTCACTGGAGTTCAGAAGAATGAGAGGGGACCTCATAGAAACGTTTAAAATTCTGACGGGTTGAGACAGGTTAGATGCAGAAAGAATGTTCCCAATGTTGGGGAAGTCCAGAACCAGGGGTCACAGTCTGAGGATAAGGGGTAAGCCATTTAGGACCGAGATGAGGAGAAACATCTTCACCCAGAGAGTGGTGAACCTGTGGAATTCTCTACCACAGAAAGTAGTTGAGGCCAATTCACTAAATATATTCAAAAGGGAGTTAGATGAAGTCCTTACTACTCGGGGGATCAAGGGTTATGGCGAGAAAGCAGGAAGGGGGTACTGAAGTTTCATGTTCAGCCATGAACTCATTGAATGGCGGTGCAGGCTAGAAGGGCTGAATGGCCTGCTCCTGCACCTATTTTCTATGTTTCTATGTTTCTATTACAACAGTGACTGCACTATAAAAGTACTTAATTTATCGCTAACCCCACAAATCAGGAAACACTCAGTAAGTTTGTTCATTTCCAGTGCACATTTATTTCCAGATATTAAACTTCTCACATTTAAGTTGATGAAATAACGTGACTTGAAACATAAATGACGGACAGGAAAAGACCCGCTGCTCCATCCAGCCTGTCTCACAAAACCGCGATGCTCTGTCCCCGCAGACAACATTCAGCGATGACTTGAAACCGCTCGGTGAGTTGTCCTGAGTTCCCCCTTCTGTGTCGTTCCGGCTCGCATCCTCAATCTTGCTTGTGAAAGTGTCACACCCTTTCATTTGCCATTCCTTTAGGCCGTGCCATACTCAGTGGATTGGAATTAAGTTACAGAGCCAGCAATGCTTGGATGAAACATCAGCTCCTAAACATTAACAGGCTGAAGGAGGGGGCGGCGGGGGGTGGGGGGTGGAGTGTTGGGGGATGGGGGCGATGGGCGGGGGGGATGTGGAACTAATTATCGGGATGCATCGGCACCATTTGTCCATTCCCGGCTCCCGTGCTGTGTTACCTTTTAGCACACTCCGGAACTCAGCTTGCTGACACCTAAAGACACCCCAGAATGAGGAGAATCCATTCACTTCCCTCCCCACAAGACACGAGAGACAAACCGGTGGCTGGAAAATGCCGTCACTTGACGAATGAAGAGGGGACAGCTTCCAAGTCAGCTGATCTTCAGTCGGGCATTCTCTACACACTGCTGGCGACTAACCAAGTAGCCGAGGAGGATGGGAACTGAGGCTTCTGCGACCGGGACAGACATGATAAAGTGATCATTACCCATGAATGCCACACTGCTGGGATACCCTAATCTGATGGGCATTCCATCTCAACAGCCAGCCCACCAATCAGAAGCTGGCAAGATCCAAATACAGGTCCTAATGGTTCAGTTTACTGTTTGGATCTGGCGCTGGCACCCGTGAATAACACTCACTTTGATCAATGTGTCCTAGGAGCTGGAGAGTCTGTTCCCTTGCAGGGTCCACCCTTCTCACCCTGAGTACAAGTGGGTCAGTGTCCAACAGTGTGTGGAGCGTGTTGGAACGGAGAGTCTGTTCCCTCGCAGGGTCCACCTTCTCACCCTGCGTACCAGTTGTTCAGTATCCAACAGTGTGTGGAGCATGTTGTAATGAAAAATAAAGAGTCTCTAAATAAAAAGTAGGCTTGTCTTTAATCTTCAAATGACTCCTCTGTGAAGTCAGACCGGCAATATTTAGCACCAGGGTGTATGAGAAGGACGGTTTGTGAGGCAAGTAAAGGGTTAACCAGAACCACCTTCTGCTGCGATGTTCCGTAGCATCCTGGAGATCCGGCAAGCCTGAGCAACACAATCTAGAAATGAAAGAACGAAAGGCTGTCCAGCCTCCTCCCCGACTGCCCGAGGTCCTCGAGCAGAGAGGTGATTGTCCGCTGATACGACCAAGTCGATCGATCAGGTGACACCCAAAGTGCTGAAGATATTCTGGACTACCTCAGTGTGGACCATCCACGGGTCAGGGTGAACGACAGAGCGGCTGAGTGTGCCGTCTGTAGTAGTGTCCACTCCGGCCTAACGTGACTGCAAGAGTGTCACCCCGTCGTTCAAGCACCAATGGACAGCAACACGTCAACTTGACAGAGGTACACAGGAGGGGGTGCCAGACTGTAGAAATACCGGCCCACTGTCTGTCTGTAGACATAGAAACATAGAAACATGGAAATTTACAGAGCAGGAGGAGGTCATTCTGGCCCATCGTATCCGTGCCAGCTGACAAAGAGCCGCACGGCCCTCGGTCAGCAGCCCTAAAGGTTATATATAAATCTCTGAACAATGACGGAAAGGTAAAGAGCACCCAGCCCAACCAGTCAGCCTCACACAACTGCGACATACCTTATACTGAAAACATTCTACACTCCACCCCAACTGGAGCCATGTGATCTCCTGGGAGAGGCAAAAACCAGATAAAAACCCAGGCCAATTTAGGGAGAAAAAACTAGGGAAAATTCCTCCCCAACCCATCCAGGTGATGGAAACTAGCCCAGATCACACTGGCCGTATTCGATTCCCTGCAGTACTTACCATTATATCTGCACTGCCCAACAAAAAGTCAACCGGTCTAACACCAATTACCAGCTCTAGGTCCGTAACCCTGCAGGTTACTGCACTTTAAGTGCCCATCTAACCATCTCTTAAAAGTGGTGAAGGTTTCTGCATCCACCACTTTTCCAGTCAGCGAGTTCCGGATCCTCACAACACTCTGCGTAAAGAAACCCCCCCTCAAATCCTCTCTGAACCTTCCACCAACCACTTAAAAAATATGCCCCCTTGTAATGGACAGCTCCATTAATGGAATTAGGCCCTTTCTATCCACTATGTCCAGCCCTCTTAATATTTTGTACACCTCGATGAGGTCTCCTCTCAACTTCCTCTGTTACATTGAGAACAAACCCAGCCTATCCAATCTGTCTTCATAACTAAGATCCTCCATTCCAGGCAGCATCCTCGTAATTCTCCTCTGCACCCTCTCCAGTGCAGTCGCGTCCTTCCTACAATAGGGTGAACAGAACTGCATGCAGTATTCCACTATGGCCCAACCAAAGTATTATACAATTTAAGCATAACCTCCCTGCTCTTATATTCTATGCCTTGGCCAAAATAGGCAAGCATTCCGTATGCCCTCTTAACCACCTTATCCACCTGGCCTGCTACTTTCAGGGATCTGTGGACAAGCACTCCAAGGTCCCTTTGTTCATCTACACTATTAAGTGGCCTACTGCCCAATGTGTATACCCTTATCCTTATTAGCCCTCCCAAAGTACATCACCTCACACTTCTCTGAATTATATTCCATTTGCCAGTGCTCTGCCCACCTGACCAGTAGATTGATATCCTCCTGCAGCTCATGACTTTCCTCTTCATTATCAAGCATAGACATGCTGACTTACCCTGCACCGAGTCTGAAAGTGTACCATATCCTATTATACCGTTCACACACCGAGCCTGCTGAAATGACAAGTGAACTCATCCTTGTCCACTGGCCTTGAAGCCCATTCCTCCTGAATGTCGCAGCATTACCTGAAGAGCCTGATGACTGTAGCCCAAATGCCTGGAGGAAACTGTGTCCGAAGACCACCATCTCTCGTTCAGATGCTGCGACAAAGGAGAACTGTGGAAACATTACTGGCAGAGTGAGAGACATTAAGAATGCTCAACTGGAGACATATCTTCATCAGTTGAGCCTTCTGGATAACTATCTCTCACTCTCAGTGTGGATGGTGACCAATATGCCCACTAGTAGATAGTTCCTATGATGGTCACACATTGAAACATAGAAACATAGAAATTTACAGCGCAGAAGGAGGCCATTTCGGCCCATCGTATCTGCGCCGGCCGACAAAGAGCCGCACGGTTCTTGGTCAGCAGCCCTAAAGGTTACATATAAACTTATGAACAATGACGGAAAGGCAAAAAGCACCCAGCCCAACCAGTCCGTCTCACACAACTACAACACCCCTTGTACTGAAAACATTGACACTCCACCCCAACCGGAGCCATGTGATCTCCTGGGAGAGGCAAAAACCAGATAAAAACCCAGGCCACTTTAGGGAGAAAAAATCTGGGGAAATTCCTCTCCGACCCATCCAGGCGATCGACACTAGTCCAGGAGATCACTCTGGCCGTATTCTGTTCCCTGCAGTACTTAACATTTTATCTGTGCCGTCCAACAAAAGGTCATCCAGTCCAATCCCAATTACCAGCTCTCGGTCCGTAACCCTGCAGGTTGCGACACTTTTAGTGCCCATCCAACATTCTCTTAAAAGTGGTGAGGGTTTCTGCATCCACCACTCTTCCACGCAGCGAGTTCCAGATACCCACAACTCTCTGCGTAACCAAGCCCCCCCTCAAATACCCTATAAACGTTCCACCAACCAACTTAAAACTATGTCCCCTCGTAATAGACCCCTCCACCAATAGAAATAGACCCTTACAAAACACTATGACCAGGCCCCTCAATATTTTGTACACCTCAAGGAGGTCTCCTCTCAACCTCCTCTGTTCCAATGAGAAAAAACCCAGCCTATCCAATCTCTCCTCATAACTAAGATTCTCCATTCCAGGCAGCATCCTCGTAAATGTCCTCTGCACCATCTCTAGTGCAATCACATACTTCCTATAATAGGGCGGCCAGAACTGCAAGCAGCACTCCAGCAGTGGCCTAACGAAAGAATTATACAATTTCAGCATAACCTCGTTACTCTTATATTCTATGCCTTGGCCAAAATAGGCAAGCATTCCGTATGCCTTCTTAAGCACCTTATCCACCTGGCCTGCTTCGTTCAGGGATCTGTGGACAAGCACTCCAAGGTCCCTTTGTTCATCTGCACTATTAAGTGGCCTACCGCTTAATGTGTATAACCTGTCCTTATTAGACCTCCCAAAGTGCATCACCTCACACTTCTCTGAATTATATTCCATTTGCCAGTGCTCTGTCCACCTGACAAGTAGATTGATATCCTCCTGCAGCCCATGACTTTCCTCTTCATTATAAACGATAGACATGCTGACTGACCCCACATCGAGTCTGAAAGTGTCCTATTATACCGTTCACACACCGAGTCTGATGACATGACAAGTGAACTCATCCATGTCCAATGACCTTGAAGCCCATTCCTCCTGAATGTCGCAGCATTACCTGAAGAGCCTGATGACTGTAGCTCAAATGCCTGGAGGACAAAGTGTCCCAAGACCACCATCTCTTGTTCAGATGCTGCGACAAAGGAGAACTGTGGAAACACTACTGGCCAAGTGATAGACATCAAGAATGCTCAACAGGAGACATATCTTCATCAGTTGAGCCTTCTGAATGACTATCACTCACTCTCAGTGTGGATGGTGACCTGTATGCCCACTAGTAGATAGTTCCTCTGATGGTCAGACATAGAAAGTTAGAAACAAAGAAACATAGAAATATACAGCGCAGAAGGAGGCTATTTCAGGCCATCGTTTCTGTGCCAGCCGACAAAGAGCCGCACGTACCTTGGTCATCAGCCCGAAAAGTTACATATAAACCTATGAGCAATGACGGAAAGGCAAAGAGCACCCAGCCCAACCAGTCCGCCTCACACAACTGTGGCACCCCTTATCCTGAGAACATCTATACTCCACCCCAACCGGAGCCATGTGATCTCCTGAGAGAGGAAAAACCAGAAAGATTCCCAGGCCAATTTAGGGAGAAAAAAATCTGGGAATATTCCTCTCCGACCCATCCAGGCGATCGACACGAGTCCAGCAGATCACACCCTGGCCATATTCTATTCCCTGCAGTACTTACCATTATATCTGCGCCATTCAACAAATGGTCATCCAATCTAATCCCAATCACCAGCTCTAGATCCGTAACCCTGCAGGTTACTGCACTTTAAGTGCCCATCCAACCATCTCTTAAAAGTGGTGAGGGTTTCTGCATCCACCACTCTTCCAGGCAGCGAGTTCCAGATCCCCACCACCCTCTGCGTAAAGAAGCAGCCCCTCAAATCCCCTCTAAACCTTCCACCAACCACCTTAAAACTATGCCCCTCTTAATGGACAACTCCATATAAACATAGAAACATAGAACATAGGTGCAGGAGTAGGCCATTCGACTCTGCACCACCATTCAATATGATCATGGCTGATCATGCAACTTCAGTACCCCATTCCTGCTTTCTCTCCACACCCCTTGATCCCTTTAGCCGTAAGGGACACATCTAACTCCCTTTTGAATATATCTAACAAACTGGCCACAAAACCATTCTGTGGAAGAGGATTCCACGGGTTCACAATTCTCGGAGTGAAGAAGTTTCTCCTCATCTCGGTCCTAAATAGCTTACCCCTTATCCTTAGACAGGTGACCCCTTGTTCTGGACTTCCCCAACAAAGGGAACATTCTGTCCAGTCCCGTCAGATATTTCTATGTTTCTATGAGATCCCGCCTCATTCTTCTAATTTCCAGTGAATATAAGCCGAGTCGATCCAATCATTTTTCATTTGTCAGTCCTGCCATCCCGGGAATCAGTCTGGTGAAACTTCGCTGCACTCCCTCAATAGCAAGAATGTCCTTCCTCAGATTAGGAGACCAAAACTGAAGACCATATTCAAGGTGTGGCCTCACCAAGGCCCTGTCCAACTGCTGTAAGATCTCACCGCTCCTACACTCAAATCCTCTCGCGATGAAGGCCAATATGCCATTTGTCTTCTTCACCGACTGCTATTTCCATCAATGGAAATAAACCGTTACTATCCACTATGTCCAGGCCCCTCAATATTTTGTACATATCGATGAGGTCTCATCTCAACCTCCTCTGTTCCAATGAGAATAAACCCAGCCTATCCAATCTGTCCTCATAACTAAGATTCCCAATTCCACATTGCATCCTAGTAAATCTCCTCTGCATCCTCTCTAGTGCAATTACATCCTTCCTATTATTCGGCAACCAGAACTGCATGCAGTACTCCAGCTGTGGCCTAACCAAAGTATTATACAATTTTTGCATAAGCTCCTTGCTCTTATACACTATTACTGGGCCAATAAAGGCAAGCATTGCATATGCCTCCTTAACCACATTATCCCCCTGGCCTGCTATTTTCAGGGATCTGTGGACAAGCACTCCAAGTTCCCTTTGTTCATCTATACTATTATGGGCCTACCGCTTAATGTATATATCCTATCCTTTTTAGCCCCCCCAAAGTGCATCATCTCGCACTTCTTTAAATTATATTCCACTTGCAAATGCTCCCCCACCTGACCAGTAGATTGATATACTCCTGCAGCCCATGACTTTCCTCTTCATTATCACCCATAGACATGCTGACTTACCCCGCACCGAGTCTGAAAGTGTACAGTGTCCTATTATACCGTTCACACCCCGAGGCTGCTGAAATGACAAGTGAACTCATCTATGTCCACTGGCCTTGAAGCCCATTCATCCTGAATGTCACAGCATTACCTGAAGAGCCTGATGGCTGCAGCCCAAATGTCTGGAGGACACTATGCCCGAAGACCACCATCTCTCGTTCAGATGCTGCGACAAAGGAGAACTGTGGAAACATTACTGGCTGAGTGATAGACATTAAGAATGCTCAACTGGAGACATATCTTCATCAGTTGAGCCTTCTGGGTGACTATCACTCACTCTCAGTGCGGATGGTGACCAATATGCCCACTAGTAGACAGTTCCTCTGATGGTCAAACATAGAAACATAGAAACATAGAAATTTACAGCGCAGAAGGAGGCCATTTCGGCCCAATCGTGTCCGCGCCGGCTGACAAAGAGTCGCATGGCCCTCGGTCAGCAGCCCTAAAAGTTACATATAAACCTATGAACACTGACGGAGAGGTAAAGAGAACCCAGCCCAACCATTCCGCCTCACACAACTGCGACGCCCCTTACACTGAAACATTCTGCACTCCACCCCAATTGGAGCCATGTGATCTCCTGGTAGAGGCAAAAACTAGATAAAAACCCAGGCCAATTTAGGGAGAAAAAATCTGGGAAATTTCCTCTCCGACCCATCCAGGCGATCGACACTAGCCCAGGAGATCACTCTGGCCGTATTCTATTCCTTGCAGTATTCAGCATTAGATCTGCACCATCCAACAAATGGTCATCCACTCTAATCCCAATTACCAGGTTGCTGCACTTTAAGTGCCCATCAAACCATCTCTTAAAAGTGGTGAGGGTTTCTGCATCCACCACTCTTCCAGGCAGCGAGTTCCAGATCCCAACAGGCCTCTGCGTAAAGAAGCCCCCCCTCAAATCCGTTCTATATCTTCCAACAACCACCTCAAAACTATGCCCCCTTGTAATAGACCCCTACATAGAAACATGGAACATATGTGCAGGAGTAGGCCATTTGGCCCTTCGAGCCTGCACCACCATTCAATATGACCATGGCTGATAATGCAACTTCAGTATCCCATTCCTGCTTTCTCCCCATACTTCTTGATCCCTTTAGCCGTAAGGGCCACATCTAACTCCCTTTTGAATATATCTAATGAACTGGCTTCAACAACATTCTGTGGGAGAGAATTCCACAGGTTCACAATTCACTGAGTGAAGAAGTTTCTCCTCATCTCAGTCCTAAATGGCTAACCCCTTATCCTTAGACTATGACTCCTGGTTCTGGGCTTCCCCTACATCAGAAACATTCTTCCTGCATCTAACATGCCCAATCCCGTCAGATATTTAGATGTTTCTATCAAATCCCCCCTCATTCTTCTAAATTCTAGTGAATACAAGCCGAGTCGATTCAGTCTTTCTTCATTTGTCAGCACTACAATCCCGGGAATCAGTCTGGAGAACCTTCGCTGCACTCCCTCAATAGCACGAATATCCTTCCTCAGATTAGGAGGCCAAAACTGTACACAATATTCAAAGCCCTGTACAACTGCAGTAAGACCTCCCTGCTCCTATACTCAAATCCCTCTCGCGATGAATGACAACATGCCATTTGCCTTCTTCACCGCCTGCTATTTCCACCGATTGAAATAGATCCTTACTATCCACTATGTGCAGGCCCCTCAATATTTTGAACACCTCGATCAGGTCTCCTCTCAACCTCCTCTTTTCCAATGAGAACAAACACAGGCTATCAAATATGTCCTCATAACTAAGATTCTCTATTCTCGGCAGCATCCTAGTAAATCTCCTCTGCACCCTCCCGAGTGCAATCACGCCCTTCCTATAATAGAGCGACCAGAACTACACGCAGAGCTCCAGCTGTGGCCTAACCAAAGAATTATACAATTTAAGCATGAACTCCCTGCTCTTATATTTTATTACTCGGCCAATAAAGGCAAGCATTCTGTACTCCTTCTTAACCGTCTTATCCACCTGGCCTGCTACTGAAGTGAACTCATGCTTTACCACTGACCTTGAAGCCCATTCCTCCTGAATGTCGTAGCATTACCTGAAGAGCCTGATGACTGTAGCCCAAATGCCTGGAGGACACAGTGCCCCAAGACCACCATCTCTCGTTCAGACAAAGGAGAACTGTGGAAACATTACTGGCCTATTGATAGACATCAAGGATGCTCAACTGGAGACATATCTTCATCAGTTGAGCCTTCTGGATGACTATCACTCCCTCTCAGTGCGGATGGTGACCAGTATGCCCACTGGTAGATAGTTCCTCTGATGGTCAAACATAGAAACATAGAAACATAGAAATTTACAGCGCAGAAGGACGTTATTTCGGCCCATCGTCTCCGCGCCGGTCGATAAAGAGTCGCACGACCCTCGGTCAGCAGCTTTAAAGTTTACATATAAACCTATGAAGAATGACGGAAAGGCAAAGAGCACCCAGCCCAACCAGTCCACCTCACACAACTGCGACATCCCTTATACTGAAAACATCTACACTCCACCCCAATTGGAGCCATGTGATCTCCTGGGACCATCTCTTAAAAGTGATGTCGGTTTCTGCATCCACCACTCTTCCAGGCAGCGAGTTCCAGACCCCCACAACCCTCTGCGTAAAGAAGCCCCCCCTCAAATCCCCTCTAAACCTTCCACCAACCACCTAAAAACTATGCCCCTTCATAATGGACCCCTGCACTAATGGAAATAGACCCTTACTATCCACTATGTCCAGGTCCCTCAATATTTTGTACACCTCGATGAGGTCTCCTCTCAACCTCCTCTGTTCCAATGAGAACAAACCCAGCCAATCCAATCTGTCCTCAGAACTAAGATGCTCCATTCCAGGCAGCATCCTGGTAAATCTCCTCTGCACCCTCTCTAGTGCAGTCACGTCCTTCCTATAATACAGCACCAGAACTGCACGCAGCACTCCAGCAGTGGCCTAACTAAAGCATTATACAATTTAAGCATAACTTCGCTGCTCTTATAATTCTCTGCCTTGGCCAAAATAGGCAAGCATTCCATATCTTCACCAGTTGAGCCTTCTGGATCACTATCACTCACTCTCGGTGTGGATGATGACCAGTATGCCCACTAGTAGATAGTTCCTCTGATGGTCAAACATAAAAACATCGAAATTTACAGCGCAGATTAACATTTCGGCCTAGTGTGTCCACGCATGGCCCTTGTTCAGCTGCCTTAAATTTTATACATAAACCTATGAACGATGATGGAAGGGCAACGAGCACCCAGCCCAACCAGTCCGCCTCACACAACTGCGACACTCCTTATACTGAAACATTCTACACTCCATCCCAATGGAAGGCATGTGATCTCCTGGGAGAGGCAAAAACCAGATAAGAACGCAGGCCAATTTAGGGAGAAAAAATCTGGGAAAATTCCTCTCCGACCCATCCAGGTGATCGACACTAGTTCACGAGATCACCCTGGCCGTATTCTATTCCCTGCAGTATTTACCATTATATCTGCACCGTCCAATAATAGGTCATCCAGTCTAATCCCAATTACCAGCTCTAGGTCCGTAATCCTGCAGGTTACTGCACTTTAAGTGCCCATCCAACCATCTCGGAAAAATCTGAGGGTTTCTGCAGCGAGTTCCAGATCCCCACAACCCTCTACGTAAAGAAGCGCCCCCTCAAATCCTTCCACCTACCACCTTAAAACTCTGCCCCCTCATAATAGACCCCTCCTTAGAAACATAGAAACATAGAACGGTGCAGGTGCAGGCATTTCGGCCCTTCGCGCCTGCACCACCATTCAATAAGACCATGGCTGATCATGCAACTTCAGTACACCATTCCTGCTTTCTCTCCATACCGCTTGATCCCTTTAGCCGTAAGGGCCACATCCAACTACCTTTTGAATATATCCAACAAACTGGCCTCAACAGCTCTCTGTGGGAGAAAATTCCACAGGTTCACAATTCTCTGAGTGAAGAAGTTTCTCCTCATCTCGGTCCTAAATGGCTAACCCCTTATCCTTAGTCTGTGAACTCTGGTTCCAGACTTGCCCAACATCGGGAACATTCTTCCTGCATCTCACCTGCCCAGTCCCATCAGAATGTTTCTATGAGATCCCCCCTCATTGTTCTAATTTCCAGAGAATATAAGCCTAGTCGATCGAGTCTTTATTCATATGTCAGTCATACCATCCCAGGAATCAATCTGTTGAACCTTCGTGCACTCTCTCAATAGCAAGAATGTCCTTCCTCAGATTAGGAGGCCAAATTGTACACAATATTCAAGGTTCGTCCTCACCAAGGCCCTGTACAACTGCAGTAAGACCTCCCTGTTCCTATACTCAAATCCTCTCGCGATGAAGGCCAATATGCCATTTGCCTTCTTCACCGCCTGCTATTTCCAACAAAGGAAATAGACCCTTATTATCCGCTGTGTCCAGGCCCCACAATATTTTGCACACCTCACTGAGAGCTCCTCTCAAACTCGTCGTTTTCAATGAGTACAAACATAGCCTTTCAAATCTGTCCTCATAACTAAAATTCTCTACTTCAGGCAGCAACCTAGTAAATCTCCATTGCACCCTCTCCAGTGCAATCACGTCCTTCCTATAATAGGGTGACCAGAACTACACGCAGTACTCCAGCTGTGGTCTAACCAAAATATTATACAATTTACGCATAACCTCCCTGCTTTTATATTCTATTACTTGGCCAATAAAGGCAAGCATTCCGTATGTCTTTTTAACCAGCTTATCCACCTGGCCTGCTACTTTCAGGGATTTGTGGAGAAGCACTCCAAGGTCCCGTTGTTCCTTTACACTATTAAGTGTCCTACCGCTTAATGTTTATACCCCTTCCTTATTAACCCTCCCAAAGTGCATCACCTCGCACTTCTCTGAATTATATTCCATTTGCAAATGCTCTCCCACCTGACCAGTAGATTGATATCCTCCTGCAGCCCATGACTTTCCTCTTGATTATCAACCATAGACATGCTGACTTATCCCACACCGAGTCTGAAAGTGTCCAATGTCCTAAATGACAGGTGAACTCATCCATGTCCACGAGCCTTGAAGCCCATTCCTGCTGAATGTCGCAGCATTACCTGAAGACCCTGATGACTGTAGCCCAAATGCCTGGCGGACACTGTGCCCCAAGACCAACATCTCTCGTTCAGATGCTGTGACAAAGGAGAACTGTGGAAACATTACTGGCCGAGTGATAGACATCAAGAATGCTCAACTGGAGACATATCTTCATCAGTTGAGCCTTCTGGGTGACGATCACTTACTCTCAGTGTGGATGGTGACCAGTATGCACAGTAGTAGATAGTTCCTCTGATGGTCAAATATTGAAACATAGAAACATAGAAATTTACAACGCAGAAACAGACCATTTCGGCCCATTGTGTCCACGCCGGCCGACAAAGAGCCGCACGGCCCTCGGTCAGCAACCCTAAAGATTACATATAAACCTATGAACAATGACGGAAAGGCAAAGAGCACCCAGCCCAACCAGTCCACCTCACACAACTGCGACACCCCTTATACTGAAAACATCTACACTCCATCCCAACCGGAGCCATGTGATCTCCTGGGAGAGGCAAAAAACCAGTTAAAAATCCAGGCCAATTTCAAGAAAAATCTGGGAAAATTCCTCTCTGACTCATCCAGCCGATCGACACTAATCCAGGAGATCACATGCCTGGCCGTATTCTATTCCCTGCAGTACTTATCATTATATCTGCGCCGTCCAACGAAAGGTCATCCAGACTAATCCCAATTACCAGATCTCGGTCCGTAACCCTGCAGGTTACTGCACTTTAAGTGCAAATCCAACCATCTCTTAAAAGTGGTGAGGGTTTCTGCAGTGAGTACCAGATCCCCACAACCCTCTACCTAAAGAAGCCCCCCCCACCCCACACTCTCAAATCACCTCTAAATCTTTCACCAACCACCTTAAAACTATGCTCGTAACATAGAAACAGAAAAATAGAAAATAGGTGCAGGAGGAGGCCATTCGGCCGACTGAGCCTGCACCACCATTCAATATGACCACGGCTGATCATGCAACTTCCGTACCCCATTCCTGTTTTCTCTCCCTATCCCTTGATCGCTTTAGCCCTAAGGGCCACAGCTAACTCCCTTTTGAATATATCTAATGAACTGGCGTCAACAACTTTCTGTGGTAGTGAATTCCAATGTTCACAATTCACTGAGTGAAGAAATTTCTCCTCATCTCGGTCCTAAATCTTTAGACTGTGACCCCTGGTTGTGGACTTTCCCAACATCGGGAACATTCTTCCTGCATCTAACCTGCCCAATCACGTCAGATATTTATATGTTACTATGATATCCCCACTCATTCTTCTAAATTCCAGTGAATATAAGTCTAGTCGATCCAATCTCTCCTCATATGTCATCCCGGGAATTAGTCTGGTGAACCTTCGCTGCACTCCATTGATAGTAAGAATGTCCTTCCTCAGATTAGGAGGCCAAAACTGTACACAATATTGAAGGTGTGGCATCACCAAGGCCCTGTACAACTGGAGTAAGACCTCCCTGCTCCTATACTCAACTCCTCTCGCTATGAAGGCCAACATGCCATTTGCCTTCTTCACCGCCTGCTATTTCCACCATGGAAATAGACCCTTACTATCCAGTATGTCCAGGCCCCTTATTATTTTGTACACTTCAATGAGATCTCCTCTCAAACTCCTCTGTTCCAATGAGAACAAACCCAGCCTATTCAGTCTGTCCTCATAACTAAGATTCTCCATTCCGGGCAGCATCCTAGTAAATCTCCTCTGCACCTTCTCCAGTGTAATCACATCCTTCCTGTAATACAAATACCAGAACTGCAAGCAGTACTCCAGCTGTGGCTTAACCAAAGTATTATATAATTTAAGCATATCGTCCCTGCTTTTTTATTCTATTATTCGGCCAATAAAGGCAAGCGTTCCGTAGGCTTCTTAACCACCTTATCCACCTGGCCTGCTACTTTCAGAGATCTATGGACAAGCACTCCAATGTCCCTTTGTTCATCTACACTATTAAGTGGCCTACCGTTTAATGTATATACCCTTTCCTTATTGGCCCTTCCAAAGTGCATCACCTCGTACTTCTCTGAATTATATTTGCAACTGCTCTGCCCACCTGACTAGTAGATTGATATCCTCCTGCAGCCCATGACTTTCCTCTTCTTTATCAACCATAGGCATGCTGACTTACCCCGCAAAGAGTCTGAAAATGTACAATGTCCTATTATACCGTTCACACCCCGAGCCTGCTCAAATGACAGGTGAACTGCCGAATCCCGTCAGATATTTTTTGTTACTATGAGATCCCCACTCAATCTTCTAAATTCCAGTGAATATAAGCCTACTCGATCCAGCCTCTCCTCATCCATGTCCACTGACCTTGAAGCCCATTCCTGCTGAATGTCGCAGCATTACCTGAAGACCCTGATGACTGTAGCCCAAATGCCTGGAGGACACTGTGCCCCAAGACCACCATCTCTCGTTCAGATTCTGCAACAAACGAGAACAGCGGAAACATTACTGGCCGAGTGATAGACATTAAGAATGCTCAACTGGAGACATATCTTCATCAGTTGAGCCTTCTGGGTGACTATCACTCACTCTCAGTGCGGATGGTGACCAGTATTAGATAGTTCCTCTGATGGTCAAACATGGAAACATAGAAACATAGAAATGTACAATGCAGAAGGAGACCATTTCGACCCATCGTGTCCGCGCCGGCCAACAAAGAGCTGCACGGACATTGGTCAGCAGCCCTACATATAAACCTATGCACAATGACAGAAAGGCAAAGAGTACCCAGCCCAACCAGGCCGACAAAGAGCCGCATGACCCTCGGTTAGCAGCCCTAAAGGTTACATATAAACCTATGAACAACGACGGAAAAGCAAAGAGCACCCAGCCCAACCAGTCCGCCTCACACAACTGCGACACCCCTGATACTGAAAACATCCACACTCCACCCCAACTGGAGACATGTGATCTCCTGGGAGCGGCAAAAACCAGATAAAAACCCAGGCCAATTTAGGGAAAAAAAATCTGGGAAAATTCCTCTCCGACCCATCCAGGCGATCGACACTGGTCCAGGAGATCACACCCTGACCGTATTCTATTCCCTGCAGTACTTACCATTATATCTGCACCGTCCAACAAAAGGTCATCCATTCTAATCCCAATCACCATATCTAGCTCCATGACCCGATTAAATCTGTCCTCATAACTAAGATTCTCCATTCCAGGCAGCATCCTCATAAATCTCCTCTGCACCCTCTCCAGTGCAGTCACGTCCTTCCTATAATAGGGTGACCAGAACTGCATGCAGTACTCCAGCTGTTGCCTAATCAAAGTATTATACAATTTAAGCATAACCTCACTGCTCTTATATTCTATGCCTTGGCCAAAATAGGCAAGCATTCCGTATGCCTTCTGAACTACCTTATCCACCTGGCCTGCTATTTTCAGGGATCTGTGCACAAGCACTCCAAGGTCCCTTTGTTTGTCTACACTATTAAGTGGCCTACTGCTTAATGTGTATACCCTTTCCTTATTAGCCCTCCCAAAGTGCATTACCGCACACTTCTCTGAATTATACTCCATTTGCAAGTGCTCTGCCCACCTGAGCAGTAGATTGATATCCTCCTGCAGCCTATGACTTTCTTCTTGATTATCAACCAAAGACATGCTGATTTATCCCACACCGAGTCTGAAAGTGTACAATGTCCTATTATACCGTTCACACCCCGAGCCTGCTGAAATGACAAGTAAACTCACCCATGTCCACTGGCCTTGAAGCCCATTCCTCCTGACTGTCGCAGCATTACCTGAAGAGCCTGATGACTGTAACCCAAATGCCTGGAGGACACTGTGCTCCAAGACCACCATCTCTCAGTCAGATGCTGCGACAAAGGAGAACTGTGGAAACATTACTGGCCGAGTGATAGACATCAAGAATGCTCAATGGAGACATATCTTCATCAGTTGAGCCTTCTGGATGACGATCTCTCACTCTCAGTGCGGATGGTGGCCAGCATGCACACTAGCAGATAGTTCCCTCTGGTGGTCAAACATACAAACATAGAAACATAGAAATTTTCAGCGCAGGAGGAGGCCATTCCGGCCCATCGTGTCCGCGCCGGCCGACAAAAAGCCGCACGGCACTTGGTCAGCAGCCCTAAATGTTACATATAAACGTATGAACAATGACGGAAAAGCAAAGAGCACCCAGCCCAAACAGTCCACCTCAGACAACTGCGACACTCCTTAGACTGAAAACATCCACACTCTATCCCAACCGGAGCCAGGCGACCTCCTGGGAGAGGCCAAAACACCAGATAAAAACCCAGGTCAATTTAGGGAGACAAAATCTGGGAAAATTCCTAACCGACCCATCCAGTCGATCGACACTAGTCCAGGAGATCACACTGGCCGTATTCTATTCCCTGCAGTATTTACCATTATATCTGCACCGTCCAACAAAAGGTTATCCTGTCTAATCCCAATTACCAGCTCAAGGTCCATAACCCTGCAGGTTACTGCACATTAAGTGCCCATCCAACCATCTCTTAAAAGTGCTGAGGGTTTCTGCATCCACCACTCTTCCAGGCAACGAGTTCCAGATCCCCACAACCCTCTGAGGAAAGAAGCCCCCCCTCAAATCCCCTCTAAACCTTCCATCAACCACATTAAAACTATGCCCCCTTGTAATAGAGCCATCCAGCAATGGAAATAGACCCTTACTATCCACTATGTCCAGGCCCCGCAATATTTTATACACCTCGATAAGGTCTCCTCTCAACCTCCTCTGTTCCAATGAAAACAAACACAGCCTATCCAATCTGTCCTCATAACAAAGTTTCTCCATTCCAGGCAGCATCCTTGTAAATCTTCTCTGCACCCTCGCTAGTGCAGTCACGTCCTGGCTATAATATCGCGACCAGAACTGCACGCAGCACTCTAGCTGTGGCTGAACCAAAGTATTATACAATTTAAGCATAACCTCCCTGCTCTTACATTCTATGCCTTGGCCAATAAAGGAAAACATTCCGTATGCCTTCTTAGCCACCTTATCCACCTGGCTTGCTACATTCTGCCCCACAAACTCCTCTGTTTATAAACTGAATAAAACCTTGCCCCTCTCAGTAAACATGTTTTCCTTCAAGCGCTTCAAGGTTCCTTTGTTCATCTGCACTATTAAGTGGCCTAACGCTTAATGTGTGTACCCTTTACTTATTTGGCCTCCCAAAGTGCATCACATCACATTTCTCTGAATTAAATTCCATTTGCCACTGCTTTTCTGCCCACCTGACCAGTAGATTGATATCCTCCTGCAGCTCATGACTTTCCTCTTCATTATCAACCATAGACATGCTGACTTACCCCACAGAGTCTGAAAGTGTAATATAATGTCCTATTATACCGTTCACACCCCGAGCCTGCTGAAATGACAGGTGAACTCATCCATGTCCACTGGCCTTGAAGCCCATTCCTATTTGAATTTCGCAGCACTACCTGAAGAGCCTGATGACTGTAGCCCAGATGCCTGTAGGACACTGTGCCCCAAGACCATCATCTCTCAAGGAGAACTGTGGAAACATTACTGGCTGAGTGATGGACATAAAGAATGCTCAACTGGAGACATATCTTCATCAGTTGAGCCTTCTGGATGACTATCACTCACTCTCAATGAAGATGGTGACTAGTATGCCCACTAGTAGATAGTTCCTCAGATGGTCAAACATAGAAACATAGAAACAAATAAATTTACAGCACAGAAGGAGGCTATTTCGGCCCATCGTGTTTGCGCCGGCTGACAAAGAGCCGCAAGGCCCTCGGTCAGCAGCCCTGAAGATTACATATAAACCTATGAACAATGACAGAAAAGCAAAGAGCACCCAGCCCAATCAGTCCGCCTCACACAATTGTGACACCCCTTATACTGAAAACATCGACACTCCACCCCAACCGGAGCCATGTGATCTCCTGGGAGAGGCAAAAACCAGATAAAAACCCAGGCCAATTCCGAGAGAAAAAATCTGGGAAAATTCCACTCCGATCCATCCAGGTGACCGACACTAGTCCAGGAGATCACACCCTGGCCGTATTATGTTCCTTGCCGTACTTACCATTACATCTGCGCTGTCCAATAAAAGGTCATCCAGTCTAATCCCAATCACCAGACCTAGGTCCGTAAACCTGCAGATTGCTGCACTTTAAGTGCCCATCAAACCATCTGTTAAAAGTGCTGAGGGTTTCCGCAGTGAGTTCCAGATCTCCACAACACTCTGCGTAAAGAAGCCCCCCGTCAAATCCGCTCCATATCTTCCAACAATCACCTTAAAACTATGCCACTTTGTAATAGATCCCTCCATAGAAACATAGAAACATAGAACATATGTGCAGGAGTAGGCCATTTGGCCCTTCGAACCTGCACCACCATTCAATATGACCATGGCTGACCATGCAACTACAGTACTCCATTCCTGCTTTCCCTCCATACCCCTTCATCGATTTAGCCGTAAGGGCCACATCTAACTCCCTTTTGAACATATCTAATGAACTGGCCTCAATAACTTTCTGTAGTAGAGAATTCCAAAGGTTCACAATTCTGTGAGTGAAGAAGTTTCTCCTCATCTTGGTCCTAAATGGCTTACCCCTTATCCTTAGACTGTGACCCCTGGTTCTGGACTTCCCCAACATCGGGAACATTTTTCCTCCATCTAACCAGCCCAATCCCATCAGATATTTATATATTTCCTTGAGATCCCCCCTCATTCTTCTAAATTCCAGTGACTATAAGCATAGTCGTTGCAGTCTTTCTTCATATGTCAGTCCTACCATCCCGGGAATCAGTCTGGTGAACCTTTGCTGCACTCCCTCAATAGCAAGAATGTCCTTCCTCAGATTAGGAGGTGAAAACTGAACACAATATTCAAGGTGTGGCCTCACCAAGGCCCTGTACAACAGCAGTATGACCTCACTGCTCCTATTCTCAAGACCTCTCGCTATGAAGGCCAACATGACATTTGCCTTCTTCACCGCCTGCTATTTCCACCAATGGAAAAAGGCACTTACTATCCACTATGTCGAGGACCCTCAATATTTTGTACACCGAGATTAGGTCTTCTCTCACTCCTCTGTTCCAATGAGAACAAATCCAGCCTATCAAATCTGTCCTCATAACTGAGATTCTCCATTCCAGGCAGCATCCTGGTAAATCTCCTCTGCACTCTCTCGAGTGCAGTCACATCCTTCCTATAATAGGGTGACCAGAACTGCATGCAGTACTCCAGCTGTGGCCTAATCAAAGTATTTTACAATTTAAGCATAACCTCATTGCTCTTCTCATCGATGCCTTGGCCAAAATAGGCAAGCATTCCGTATGCCTCCTTAATCACCTTATCCACATGGCCTGCTACTTTCAGGGATCTGTGGACAAGCACTCCAAGGTCCCTTTGTTCGTCTACACTATTAAGTGGCCTACTGCTTAATGTGTATACCCATTTTTTATTCGCCGTCTCAAAGTGCATACCTCACACTTCTCTGAATTATATTCCATTTGCAAGTGCTGTGCCCACCTGACCAGTAGATTGATATCCTCCTGCAGCTCATGACTTTCCTCTTCATTATCAACCATAGACATGCTGACTTACCCGACACCGAGTCTTAAAGTGTACACTGTCCTATTATATCGTTCACACCCCGAGCTTGCTGAAATAACAGGTGAACTCATCCATGTCCACTGGCCTTGAAGCCCATTCCTCCTGAATGTCGCAGCATTACCTGAAGAGCCTGATGACTGTAGCCCAAATGGCTGCAGGACATTCTGCACCAAGACCACCATCTCTCAAGGATAACTGTGGAAACATTACTGGCCAAGTGATGGACATAAAGAATACTCAACTGGAGACATATCTTCATCAGTGGAGCCTTCGGGATGTCTATCTCTCACTCTCAGTGTTGATGGTGACCAGTATGCCCACTAGTAGATAGTTCCTCAGAGGGTCAAACATAGAAACATTGAAACAAAGAAATTTACAGCTCAGGAGGAGGCCACTTCGACCCATCATGTCTGCGCCGGCCGACAAAGAGCCGCATGACCCTCGGTTAGCAGCCCTAAAGGTTACATATAATCCTATGAACAACGACGGAAAAGCAAAGAGCACCCAGCCCAACCAGTCCGCCTCACACAACTGCTACACCCCTGATACTGAAAACATCCACACTCCACCCCAACTGGAGCCATGTGATCTCCTGGGAGCGGCAAAAACCAGATAAAAACCCAAGCCAATTCCGAGAGAAAAAATCTGGGAAAATTCCTCTCCGACCCATCCAGACGATCGACACTAGTCCAGGAGATCACACCCTGACCGTATTCTATTCCCTGCAGTACTTACCATTATATCTGCACTGTCCAATAAAAGGTCATCCAGTCTAATCCCAATCACCAGATCTAGCTCCGTAACCCTGTAGATTGCTGCACTTTAAGTGCCCATCAAACCATCTGTTAAAAGTGGTGAGGGTTTCTGCAATGAGATCCAGATCCCCACAACCCTCTGCGTAAAGAAGCCGCCCGTCAAATCCCCTCCAAACCTTCCACCAACCACCTTAAAACTATGCCCTCTCATAATAGGCGCCTCCATGGAAACATAGAAACATGTGCAGGAGTCGGACATTCGGCCCTTCGAGTATGCACCACCATTCAATATGACCATGGGTGATCATGCAACTTCAGAACCCCATTCCTGCTTTCTCTCCATAACCCTTGATCCCTTTAGCCATAAGGGCCACATCTAACTCCCTTTTGACTATATCTTACGAACTGGTCTCAACAACTTTCTGTGGTAGAAAATTCTACAGGTTCACAATTCTCTGAGTGAAGAAGTTTCTCCTCATCTCGGTCCTAAATGGCTAAATCCTTATCCTTAGACTTTGACCCCTGGTTCTGGACTTCCTCAACATCGGAAACATTTTTCCTGCATCTAACCAGCCCAATCCCATCAGATATTTATATATTTCTATGAAATCGCCCCTCATTCTTCTAAATTCCAGTGAATGTAAGCCTAGTCGTTCCAGTCTTTCTTCATATGTCAGTATTACCATCCCGGGAATCTGTCTGATGAACCTTCGCTGCACTCCCTCAATAGCAAGAACGTCCTTCCTCAGATTAGGAGGCGAAAACTGAACACAATATTCAAGATGTGGCCTCACCAAGGCCCTGTACAACAGCAGTAAGACCTCACTGCTCCTATACTCAAGTCCTCTCGCTATGAAGGCCAACATGACATTTGCCTTCTTCACCGCCTGCTATTTCCACCAATGGAAATAGACCCTTAATATCCACTATGTCCAGGCCTCTCAACATTTTGTACACCGAACTGAGGTCTCCTCCCAAACTCCTCTATTCCAATGAGAACAAACCCAGCCTATCAAATCTGTCCTCATAACTAAGATTCTCCATTCCAGGCAGCATCCTGGTAAATCTCCTCTGCACCGTCTCCAGTGCAGTCACGTCCTTCCTATAATAGGGTGACCAGAACTGCACGCAGTACTCCAACTGTGACCTAATCAAAGTATTATACAATTTAAGCATAACCTCACTGCTCTTCTCATCGATGCCTTGGCCAAAATAGGAAAGCATTCCGTATGCCTCCTTAATCACCTTATCCACATGGCCTGCTACTTTCAGGGATCTGTGGACAAGCACTCCAAGGTCCCTTTGTTCGTCTACACTATTAAGTGGCCTACTGCTTAATGTGTATACCCATTTTTTATTCGCCGTCTCAAAGTGCATACCTCACACTTCTCTGAATTATATTCCATTTGCAAGTGCTGTGCCCACCTGACCAGTAGATTGATATCCTCCTGCAGCTCATGACTTTCCTCTTCATTATCAACCATAGACATGCTGACTTACCCGACACCGCGTCTTAAAAAGTGTACGCTGTCCTATTATATCATTCACACCCCGAGCCTGCTGAAATGACAGGTGAACTCATCCATGCCCACTGGCCTTGAAGCCCATTCCTCATGAATGTCGCAGCATTACCTGAAGAGCCTGATGACTGTAGCCCAAATGGCTGCAGGACACTCTGCCCCAAGACCACCATCTCTCAAGGAGAACTGTGGAAACATTACTGGCCAAGTGATGGACATAAAGAATGCTCAACTGGAGACATATCTTCATCAGTTGAGCCTTCAGGTTGACTATCACTCACCCTCAGTGTGGATGGTGACCAGTATGCCCACTAGTAGATAGTTTCTCAGATGGTCAAACATAGAAACATAGAAACAAAGAAATTTACAGCGCAGAAGGAGGTAATTTCGGCCCATCGTGCCCGCGCCGGCAGACAAAGAGCCGCACGGACCTTGGTCAGCAGCCCTGAAGGTTACATATAAACCTATGAACAATGATGGAAAGGCAAAAAGCACCCAGCCCAACCAGTCCGCCTCACACAACTGCGACACCCCTTCTACTGAAAACATTCTACACTCCATCCCAACCGGAGCTATGTGATCCCCTGGGAGAGGCAAAAACCAGATTAAAACCCAGACCAATTTAAAGAGAAAAAATCTGGGAAAATTCCTCTCCGATCCATCCAGGCGATCGACACGAGTCCAGGAGATCACCCTGGCTGTATTCGATTCCTTGCAGTACTTACCATTATATCTGCACTGTCCAATAAAAAGTCATCCAGTCTAATCCCAATTACCAGCTCTAGATCTGTAACCCCACAGGTTACTGCATTTTAAGTGCTCATCCAACCATGTCTTAAAAGTGGTGAGGGTTTCTGCATCCATCACACTTCCAGGCAGCGAGATCCAGATCACCACAACCCACTGTGTAACGAAGCCCCCCTTTCAAATACCCTCTAAACATTCCACCATCCACCTTAAAACTATATCCCCTCATTATAGACTCCTCCAACAATGGAAATAGACCCTAATGATCCACTATGTCCAGGCCCCTCAATATTTTGTACACCTCGATGAGGTCTCCTCTCAACCTCCTCCGGTCCAATGAGAACAAACCCAGCCTATCCAATCTGTCCTCAGAACTAAGATTCTCCATTCCAGGCAGCATCCTAGTAAATCTTCTCTGCACCCTCTCTCGTGCAATCATGTCCTTCCTGTAATACAGTTACCAGAACTGCACGCAGTACTCCAGCTGTGGCCTAACCAAAATATTATACAATTTAAGCATAACCTCTCTGCTCTTGTATTCTACGCCTCGGCTGTATGCCTTCTTAACCACCTTATGCACCTGGCCTGCTACTTTCAGGGATCTGTGGACAAGCACTCCAAGGTCCCTTTGTTCATCTGCACTATTAAGTGGCCTACCGCTTAATGTGTATATCCTTTCCTTATTAGCTCTCCCAAAGTGCATCACCTCACACTTCTCTGAATTATATTCCATTTGCCAGTACTTTGCCCACCTGACCAGTAGATTGATATCCTCCTGCAGCTCATGACTTTCCTCTTCATTATCAACCATAGACATGCTGACTTACGCCACACCAAGTCTGAAAGTGTACAATGTCCTATTATACCATTCACACCCCGAGCCTGCTGAAATGACAAGTGAACTCATCCATGTCCACGAGCCTTGAAGCCCATTCCTCCTCAATGTCGCAGCATTACCTGAAGAGCCTGATGACTGTAGCCCAAATGCCTGTCGGACACTGTGCCCCAAGACCACCATCTCTGGTTCAGATGCTGCGACAAAGGAGAACTGTGGAAACATTATTGGCCGAGTGATAGACATCAAGAATGCTCAAGTGGAGACATATCTTCATCAGTTGAGCCTTCTAGATCACTATCACTCACTCTCAGTGTGGATGGTGACCAGTATGCCCATTAGTAGATACTTCCTCTGATAGGCAAACATAGAAAAATAGAAACATAGAAATTAACAGCGCAGAAGGAGGCCATTTCGGCCCAGCGTGTCCACGCCACCCGAAAAAGAGCCGCACGGACCTTGGTCAGCAGCCCTGAAGGTTACATATAAACCTATGAACTATGATGGAAAGGCAAAGAGCACCCAGCCCAACCAGACCGTCTCACACAACTGCGACACCCCTTACACTGAAAACATTCTACACTCCACCCCAACCAGAGCCATGTGATCTCCTGGGAGAGGCAAAAACCAGATAACAAACCAGGCCAATTTAGGGAGAAAAAATATGGGAACATTCCTCTCTGACTGATCCAGGCGATCGATGCTTGTCCCAGAGACCAGACTCTGGCCTTATTCTATTCCTTGCAGTACTAACCATTATATCTGCGCCGTCCGACAAAGTGTCATCCATTCTAATGCCAATCACCAGCTCTAGGTCCGTAACCCTGCAGGCTACTGCACTTTAAGTGTCCATCCAACCATATCTTAAAAGTGGTGAGGGATTCTGCAGTGAGATCCAGATCGCCACAACCCTCTGCATAAAGATGCCCCCCCTCAAATCCCCTCGAAACCTTCCACCAGCCACCTTTAAACTATGCCCCCTCATAATAGACTCATCCATAGAAACATAGAAAATAGGTGCAGGAATAGGCCATTTGGCCCTCCGAGCCTGCACCACCATTCAATATGATCATGGCTGATCGTACAACTTCTGTACCCCATTCCTGCTTTCTCTCCATACCGCTTGATCGCTTTAGCCGGAAGGGCCACATCTAACTCCCTTTTGAATATATCTAACAAACTGGTCTCAACAACTTTCTGAGCTAGGGAATTCCACAGGCTCACAATTCTCTGAGTGAAGAAGTTTCTCCTCATCTCAGTCCTAAATGGCTTACCCCTTATCCTTAGACTGTGATCCCTGTTTCTGGACTTCCCCAACATCGGGAACATTCTTCCTGCATCTAAGCTGCCCAATCCCGTCAGAAATTTATATGTTTCGATGGGATAACCCCTCAATCTTCTAAATTCCAGTGAATATAAGCCTAGTCGATCCAATCTTTCATGATTCAGTCCTACCATCCCGGGAATCAGTCTGGTGAACCTTTGCTGCACTCCCTCAATAGCAAGAATGTCCTTCCTCAGATTAGGAGGCCAAAACTGAACACAATATTCAAGGTGTAGCCTCACCCAGGCCCTGTACAACTGCAGTAAGACCTCCATGTTCCTATACGCAAGTCCCCTCGCTATGAAGGCCAACATGCCATTTGCCTTCTTCACCACCTGTTATTTCCACCAATGGAAATCGACCCTTACTATCCACTATGTCCAGGCCCCTCAATATTTTGTACACCTCGATGAGGTCTCCTCTCAACTGCTTCTGTTCCAATGAGAACAAATCCAGCCTATCCAATCTGTCGTCATAACTATCATTCTCCTTTCCAGGCAGCATCCTAGTAAATCTTCTCTGCACCCTCTCTAGTGCAATCACATCCTTCCTATAATAGAGCAACCAGAATTGTACGTAGCACTCCAGCTGTGACCAAACCAAAGTATTATACAATTTAAGCATAACCTCCCTGCTCTTATATTTTATGCCTTGGCCAATAAAGGCAAGCATTCCGTATGTCTTCTTAGCCACCTTATCCACCTGGCCTGCTACTTTCAGGGATCTGTGGACAAGCACTCCAAGGTCCCTTTGTTCATCTGCACTATTAAATCGCTTACTGCTTAATGTGTATATCCTTTCTTTATTAGCCCTCCCAAAGTGCATCACATCGCAGTTCTCTGAATTAAATTCCATTTGCCACTGCTCTTCTGCCCACCTGACCAGTAGATTGATATCCTTCTGCAGCCCATTACTTTCCTCTTCATTATCAAAAATAGACATGTTGACTTACCCCGCACCGAGTCTGAAAATGTACAATGTCCTATTATAGCGTTCACACCCCGAGCCTGCTGAAATGACAAGTGAACTCATCCATGTCCACTGGCCTTGAAGCCCATTCCTCCTGAATGAAGAGCCTGATGGCTGCAGCCCAAATGCCTGGAGGACACTTTGCCCCAAGACCACCATCTCTCGTTCAGATGCTGCGACAAAGGAGAACTGTGGAAACATTACTGGCCGAGTGATAGACATTAAGAATGCTCAACTGGAGACATATCTTCATCAGTTGAGCCTTCTGGATAACTATCACTCACTTTCAGTGTGGATTGTGACCAGTATGCCCACTTCACATCACATCACATCACACTTCTCTGAAATAAATTCCAGTTTCCACTGCTCTACCTACCTGACCAGTAGATTGATATTCTCCTGCAGCCCATGACTTTCCTCTTCATTATCAACCACACAGCCAATTTTAGTGTCGTCTGCAAACATCTTAATCATACTCTCTATATTTAAATCTAAATCGTTGATATATGCCACAAAATCAAGGCATCCAGTACTGAGCCCTGCGGAATCCCACTGGAAACATCCTTCCAGTTACATTGGAAACCAAGCCACATTGTGAAGAACGAGCTGCTAATGCAGAGGATACTCACTACTTCTTGTCTCCTGAACCCAAGTGCCCAGAGTAATTCACTTCCACAGGGAAGTACTGGAAGTGGCCCACCCACCCAGCTCTATGGTGGGCTATCAGGTGGTCACTTGGGGAGGTGGAGCTGGACAGGATTTTGAAGGTTACTTGTTGCGAGCTCTCTGCATTCCAGGTCCTATTCTGGAAGTATGGGCTAGCATGGTACAAAGGACATTGCGGTCCGGATAAAGCCTTGTAAAGGCTTATGGATGTAAATGACTACATAGGATTGCATAGGACATATCGCCCAGTCAGCCAATGCCGGTGTTTAGGCTCTACCCACTCATCTATCAGCAGAACCCTCTATTCCTTTCTTACTTCATATGCTTGTCTAGCCTCCCCTTATATATAACGATACTATTCACATCAACCACTCCCTGGGGTAGGGAGCTCCACATTCTCACCACCCTCTGGGTAAAGATTTTCAGGTACTGCAGGTGCCCTTTGGTGCTGAGGGCTTCTTTGGTGAGCAAGTGGAGGAGCTGCTGCATAACTTCTCTACCTTTCAATTCGACCCCTCTAGAAATCAATCCTGGTGCTTGGTCTATTTTGTGGTACCGTATCGACTGGTCGCTAGTTCCCTGGACATGTTCTAACTCCCTTAAATACAGGAATGGATTGGTGGTGGTGCTACATTATCTTGAGGAGGAAGGTCCAGAAACAACCGCCTTTACATTTCCCGGGCGTTCTGGTGGCTTCCATACAGCCGGTGGGGTGCTGGAGGATGAGCAGCTCTGGGATTGGTTCCATCAATTCTGGGCATGGCTGAACGTTCTGCTACAGCAGCTCCTCCACTTGCTCGCCAAAGAAGCCCTCAGCACCAAATGCTACAGGGCACCTGCAGTGCCTGAAAGAGCCCCAAGTTGCATGGCCAAGCTCATTGGCAAGGCAAGACCCACTGGATGCTGGGCCCTTCTCCGATATTGAGGGCACCCACACAGCATGTTGCTGCAGTAGATGCTCTCTGAAGGTGGTCCTCACTCTGTCACAGGCATTGCTCCCTCAACTCAACTGCGAGGCATTAAGCTGCTGGTCAGTAAAGCTGGCCCCAATGTATTTGGTGGCAGGGAATTCGAGACATGCGCTAAACCTTGCGGAAGGTCCGCCAGACCCCAAATGTGGGTGGGCCAGGATTAGTTTCACTAGGCAGTAACCTTCCTTCTGATGCCTTCACGACTGAAGTTCGCCAATAAACTGCAAGGTGTGAAAGCAGGGTGGCGGAGGCACTATGGATGCTTCTACCTTGGCCTTAACTGGAGGGCACATATTAAGTCCACCCAAACGGTCCAGGAAATTGTTAGGATGAATACAGCTACAGCCCGAGGCATTTGCAAGAGCCCAATTAAAAACTAAAGCCCCCGCGCTCCCCACCACTCCCGCAAGTGAAGGGACGTCCAGAACACAGTTTCAGACTCGTTCACCATCGTGTGAAAAACATGAAAAAGCCCAAACGACTGGAGATCGTGGTCCGACTCAGGCTCCCAGCTTGGCTTCCGAAGGCGGGATGGTTCTGGGAAGCTGCCTCGGGCTGAAGAGACAGGGAAGGTTGATAGTGAGGCTCTGGGAACAGAGTTGAGGGCCTCACGGTCAGCCTTCCCTGCCGGTTCAGCCCAAGGAAGCTACCTGAAAGTTTACTGCCTTCGGAAGCGATTCGTTACAGGCTCATGAATACAAAGGCCGATTGAGTTAGACCCTCCAGACATGACCCCTCCGCCTCGTGGGGGAGGTGTCACTGAGGCACACATATCCTCCCTTGGAGTGAGAGCCCTTGGAATCTAGATGCCCCACAGGAATTGGGAGAGATCCTGGCACCAGCAATCACGGACTCCTCCGAGCCAGCTGGAGCCAGGGGAGGACTCCCTCTTAATTCTGGGAAGTCTCGGGACAACAACCGGAGCGTCCCTTCTTGAGACTTTACTGTTTAGTCCCAAGGTGGACCCCTGGCCGGCACTGGTTGGAGATGACAGCACAGACTGGGCTTTACCCAGTGCTAGTGCAGTTCACCCCAAGCAGTGCCGAACTGAGCCTGGAGTTGGAGTAGGGCTGGTGCTTGATGCCGATGCAAAGACATGAGGGCTAGATGGGTCTGTGGGTGGCGGGGAAGGGGTTGCTGGCCGTCAAATTAAACACAAATTGAAAGGTGTGGAGCTGGCACTGAGAAATGGATGGGACACAGAGGGAGGGCATCAGGAGAATTTCAGTTACACCGCTCCGCTCCTTCTGTCGTTTCTCTGCTGGCATGGATTTGATTTCTGTCACGATGTGCTCTCTCTTGTGTGTCTGTTCCACTTGTCTTTGTGGTTTTGTTACTCACAACTTTAGTCTGTAGGTACTTTGATGAAACCGCCCATTTTCTCTCTCTCATCCTGACGCCAACCGTGTACCTCTAGCAGAAGAAGAAATTACAGATTTGTTTCTAAATCACTGGATCGCTACACGACAACTACAGGAGCTTTAGAGCTACCCTTGTACAGTAAATAATTGAAGCTGTAAATGCTCAATGCAGATTCTGGGAGGAAAACTATCAACTTGTTTCTTTCCATGTAATATTACAGGCGACCGATTCTGATGCCACCTGAGTATTAAAGGTTGTGGAGTTGGGGAAACATAGAAACATAGAAAATAGGTACAGGAGTAGGCCATTCGGCCCTTCGAGCCTGCACCGCCATTCAATGAGTTCATGGCTAAACATGCAACTTCAGTACCCCATTCCTGCTTTCTCGCCATACCTCTTGATCCCCCTAGTAATAAGGACCACATCTAACTCCTTTTTGAATATATTTAGTGAATTGGCCTCAACAACTTTCTGTGGTAGAGAATTCCACAGGTTCACCACTCTCTGGGTGAAGAAGTTTCTCCTCATCTCGGTCCGAAATGGCTTACCCCTTATCCTTAGACTGTGACCTTCTTTAGGATCTGCGAGATGGTCCAGAATGGCGGCAATGCCATCAGGTGAACCACGAAGACTGGGACAAGGAACTTCTCTGACACAATCGGAGGGCTATTGCTGGCAGTACCTGAGCCACCTGACCTGGGAGCAGGTCCTTGACAAGGACCCAGGAATTGGCAAGGTCAGAGGGCACTAGTAACTGCTGGGACAAGAGTTTCCCATCGAGTCCTTGTCCCACAGATTGTCCCAGTTGATCAGAAGAACGAGCGAGTACGGATCTGGTTTCAGTTTCCAGGGTTTGAGTATTGATGTCTGTATAGTCACTGCAGTCGATTATACTGTTACACACTCTGACTTTCACATGGAATTGCACAAGCTGGAATAAACCAACCTTCTACAGCAACACCCTTCCGACTGTCAGCTGGTTAGCGATGATTCCATTGTTCACGCTCCCTTCACCAGGTCATCTAGTCGGCTACATTCACTCCTAGAGAGATCAGCCGGTTAGTCACAGTCAGTACAGCTCCCTTTCCTTCACTTAACCAGCTTGTGCAGCCTCTTCTGCCTCATGTTTCCCCTGTTTACAAACCTATCGTGATGCCAGTGATCACGTGATGCACAGGGTAGGGTCAGGCTTGTCCTGTGATGTCACAGTTTGACACGTCCAGTTAAAGGGCCTCAGGGTGCAACAGTGTTTGGCCAAAAAGCCTTGGGCCTTAGGTTGGATGTGTTGGAATGCAATAACAGCTTTGCACTTGGTTATGAACCAGAGAGTTGGGTGTGCGGGCAATGGGCAGTGATGGGATTGCTTGCCTTCTCCGTTCCCCACTTCTCTCAGTGGGGCCCAGTTACATGTGTAACTGTTGCTCACCCTGCAGACTGTCCTGAGCAATGTCCCGGGAGATCTACCAATGATAAGTAGCTGAATAAATTTACAGCACCAAACGCAAGGGCTGGGAGGGGCTGGTCAGTGAGGGAGCTGAGAGTGGGGCTCAGTAACCATCTGTGAGCAGGCTAAAGGCTCCAGACTACCTATTAACAACCCCAAAGAAGATCGAATAATAACAAAATGAACTGTTCATCAGTATTACTGTATCTATTAAACTCTTTGTGCCCAAGTTTCTTCGGCGCCGGAAAAAAACGCGGGATTCTGGAGCGCCCTGCAGCTCCTTGTCTGTTTGGCGCGGCGCCCAGGGGGGCGGAACCTACACTCGCGCCGATTGTGTCAGTGGGAGGAGGCGGGTACTATTTGAATTAGTGTTTTTCCTGCCGGCAACGCTGCGCGTGCGCGTTAGAGCGTTCGCGCACGCGCAGTGTGAAGGAAACATTGGCCATTTTTGTAGTTCTTTGTAGCTGTTTAGTTTTTGAACATTTTTTAATAAAAGCACATTGCCATCAGCACATCAGCACTGAGAAGGCTGCAGGAAGCCTCAGAAAGTTGAGGCAGCTGTTTCCCGACGGCCTCCCCCTTTTGCCGTCGGGAAATGGCTCCTCAATTTCTGAGGCTTCCTGCAGCCTTCTGTCTCCTTCCCTCCCTCCCTCCCGCCGTCTGGAACGGCTTCCTCCCCGCCCCGCACCCCGCCCCGCGTTTGGTCGGTTCCCTCCCTCCCTCCCGCCATCTGGAACGGCTTCCTCCCTTCCCCCCACCCACCGCGTTCGGTCGGTCGGCTGTCTGGAACGGCTTCCTATCCCCCCCCGCTCCCGCGTTCGGGAACGGCTGTCTCGTTTTGTGAGGCTTGCTGCTGCAATATCCCTGGCTGAAGCACTTTCACACAGGTAGGTAGATGGTTTATTTAATCTTTTCTTTGCTTATAAATTTTTATTCAGGTTGGATTTATTTGTATAATATTTGTATAAGTACAAATAAGGATTTATTGTAGAATTTAATGACTTCCCTTCCCCACCTCCTCCCCCCCACCTCGTTCTGGACGCCTAATTTGTAACCTGCGCCTGATTTTTTAATGTGTAGAACAGGTTTTTTCAGTTCTACAAAAATCTTCACTTGCTCCATTCTACTTTAGTTTGGAGTACGTTTTCCATGTGGAAACTTTCAAATCAGGCGTCAGTGGCCGGACACGCCCCCTTTTGAAGAAAAAATTCTGTTCCAAAGTGGAACTGTTCTACCTGACGAGAACTACAAAAAAAAAATGTGGAGAATTGCGATTTCTAAGATAGTCCGTTCTCCACCAGTTGCTCCTAAAAGTCAGGCGCAAATCACGTGGAAACTTGGGCCCTTTATGTTGCTCATTCTGACTTTCACAAATGGTGATACAAGATCAAAAGGTTAATACCAACCTTTCAACTCTCACAACCTTCTCTCTAATCTGCTGGTTGCTGATGTTTTCATCGTGTTCTCTTCATAAAGCAAAGATGGTGAGATATTGTTTCCGGCCACATTCACTCCTAGAGAGATCAGACAGTTAGTCCCAGGTAGTGCTTTCCTTCACTGAAACTGATTGTTTCTCAGGTTGCCCCAGGTTATAAACCCATTGGGCCTGAAATTCCACCTGAAATTGAGGCCTTCCCGTGGGCAAACTGAAGAAAAAAAGGTAAGAAACTGCGCATTTACCTGTTGCTGCTGCGTCCGTTCGAACTTCCGAGCCTGAGGCCTTCACTCCTACGCATCGGAGCGCGTGCATGTCAGGACGTGTGCAGGGCTGGAGCTGGAGTCACATGGCTCTGGGCAGCCAATCAAGGTACAGTATTTTCTCATTCATAATAATGGCAACTCCGTAAGTTGGCGTGCCCATTATTATGAATGAGAAACCACCCAAACACACAAAAAAATCAATAAAAAATAGAAAAATACACGACATATTTAAAAATCATGCAAATTAAAGTTCTGATAAAAAATAATATTTTCCCGACTTTTTTTAAAGATGCCTTAAAATAAACGTACCTTAGTGGGGAGGGTTTTTAACAATAAAGTATGTTTTCATATATGTTTATTTCATTAAATTTCACTGTTTTTATGTATTTTTAAACACTTGCGCTTTAACAGTAGGCTATAGGCCTGCTTTTTCAGGCGCAAGATTTTAAAGCACATTTGCTGGGCAAGATCTGCGTAAATATCGGAAATCTTGCCCTGCAAGTTTCCTCGCTCCCGATATGCGTGAGATCGGTCAAGCCAGAAACTTGACAGTTCGGAAAAGCCGGTTTTCAGCACATGCACGTTGTGTGCTGAAACCCGGCTTTTCCGATTTCTTCCCGCGTCCGTCGGAACTTCGTACGGACCCGGGACATCGGAATTTCAGGGCCAATGCCTGATCTCACTGTGATGCATAGGGTAGGGTCAAGGCTTGCCCTGTGATGTCACGGTTTGACCCATCCAGTGAAAGGGCCTCACCTTGATGTAACTGTGTTTGGCCAAAAACCCCTGGGCTTTAGATTACAATGACTTGGTGCACTAGAATGCAATAACAACTTTACATTTGGGTTATGACCCAGAGAAAGAGGGTGCTCGGGCGATGGGCAATGATAAGCCTGTTTGCCTTCTCTGTGCCCCCATCTCTGGGTGGAGGATAATTCTCGCACTCAAATGTCCTTCTGAAACAGCGTTTGTGTTTCTTGGGTTTGGAGTGCTGGACGTTTAGACCAACGGTGGTGCAGCTGTCATAAGAACATAAGAACATAAGAAATAGGAGCAGGAGTAGGCCATACGGCCCCTCGAGCCTACCCCACCATTTAATACGATCATGGCTGATCCGATCATGGACTCAGCTCCACTTCCCTGCCCGTTCCCCATAACCTCTTAATCCCTTATCAGTTAAGAAACTGTCTATCTCTGTCTTAAATCCATTCAATATCCCAGCTTCCAGAGCACTGAGGCAGCGAATTCCACAGATTTACAACCCTCTGAGAGAAGAAATTTCTCCTCATCTCAGTTTTAAATGTGCGGCCCCTTATTCTAAGATTATGCCCCTAGTTCTAGCTGGAATAAACAAATCTTCTACAGCAACACCCTTCTGACTGTCAGCTGGTTAGCGATGATTCCATTGTTCATGCTCCCTTCGGCCACATTCACTCCTAGAGAGATCAGCCAGTTAGTCACAGTCAGTACAGCTCCCTTTCCTTCACTTAACCAGCTTGTGCAGCCTCTTCTGCCTCATGTTTGCCCTGTTTATAAACCTGTTGTCATGTCAGTGATCACGTGCTGCACAGGTTAGGGTCAGGCTTGCCCTGTGATGTCACAGTTTGACCCGTCAGTTAAACGGCCTCACCTTGATGCAACTGTGCATGGCCAAAAAGCCTTGGGCCTTAGGTTGGAAGTGCTTGAATGCAATAACAGCTTTGCACTTGGTTATGAGCCAGAGAGTTGGGTGTGTGGGCAATGGGCAGTGATGGGATCGTTTGCCTTCTCCGTGCCACCTTCTCTCAGTGGGGCCCAGTTACATGTGTGACTGTTGCTCACCCTGCAGACTGTCCCGAGCAATGCCCCGGGAGATCGACCAATGATTAGCAGCTGAATAAATTTACAGAACATGGAGTGAGCACCAAACTCAATGGCTGGGAGGGGCTAGTCAGTGAGGGAGCTGAGAGTGGGGCTCAGTAACCATCTGTGAGCAGGTTAAAGGCTCCAGACTAACTATGAACAACCCCAAAGAAGATCGAATAACAACAAAATGAACTGTTCATCAGTATTACTGTATCTATTAAACTCTTTATGTTGCTCATTCTGACTTTCACTAATGGTGATACAAGATCAATAGGTTAATACCAACCTTTCAACTCTCGCAACCTTCTCTCTAATCTGCTGGTTGCTGATGTTTTCATCGTGTTCTCTTCATAAAGCAAAGATGGTGAGATATTGTTTCCGGCCACATTCACTCCTAGAGAGATCAGCCAGTTAGTCCCAGGTAGTGCTTTCCTTCACTGAAACTGATTGTGTCTCAGGTTGCCCCAGGGTATAAACCCATTGGGCCTGAAATTCCACTAGAGGTCTTCCCGTGGGCAAACTAAAGAAAAAAAGGTAAGAAACTGCGCATTTACCTGTTGCTGCTGCGTCCGTTCGAACTTCCGAGCCTGAGGCCTTCACTCCTATGCATCGGAGCACGTGCATGTCAGGACGTGCGCAGGGCTGGAGCTGGAGTCACATGGCTCTGGACAGCCAATCAAGGTACAGCATTTTCTCATTCATAATAATGGCAACTCCGTAAGTTGGCGTGCCCATTATTATGAATGAGAAACCCCCCAAACACACAAAAGATCAATAAGAAATAGAAAAATACATGACATATTTAAAAATCATTTAAATTAAGGTTCTTATAAAAAATAATATTTTCCTGACTTTTTTTAATGATGCCTTAAAATAAACGTACTATAGTGGGGAGAGTTTTTAACAATAAAGTATGTTTTCATATATGTGTATTTAATTTAATTTTAATGTTTTTATGTATTTTTAATCACTTGCGCCTGTAACAGTAGGCTATAGGCCTGCTTTTTCAGGCGCAAGATTTTAAAGGACATTTGCTGGGCAAGATATGCGTAAATATCGGATATCTTGCCCAGCAAGTTTCCTCGCTCCCGATATGCACGAGACCGGTCAAGCCAGAAACTTGACAGATCGGAAAAGCCGGTTTTCAGCACCTGCATGTTGTGCGCTGAAACCCGGCTTTTCCGATTCCTTCCCGCGTCCGTAGGAACTTTGTATGGACCCGGGAGATCGGAATTTCAGTGAGCTCACTGTGATGCACAGGGTAGGGTCAAGGCTTGCCCTGTGATGTCTCGGTTTGACCCGTCCAGTGAAAGGGCCTCACCTTGATGTAACTGTGTTTGGCCAAAAAACCCTGGGCTTTAGATTACAATGACTAGGTGCACTAGAATGCAATAACAACTTTACACTTGGTTATGACCCAGAGAAAGGGGTGCTCGGGCGATGGGCAATGATAAGCTTGTTTGCCTTCTCTGTGCCCCCATCTCTGGGTGGAGGATGATTCTCGCACTCCAATGTCCTTCTGAAACACCGTTTGTGTTTCTTGGGTTTGGAGTGCTGGACGTTTAGATCAACGGTGGTGCAGCTGTCATAAGAACATAAGAACATAAGAAATAGGAGCAGGAGTAGGCCATACGGCCCCTCGAGCCTACCCCGCCATTTAATACGATCATGGCTGATCCAATCATGGACTCAGCTCCACTTCCCTGCCCGTTCCCCATAACCCCTTAATCCCTTATCAGTTAAGAAACTGTCTATCTCTGTCTTAAATCCATTCAATGACCCAGCATCCAATGCTCTCTGAGGCAGTGAATTCCACAGATTTACAACCCTCTGAGAGAAGAAATTACTCTTCATCTCAGTTTTAAATGTGTGGCCCCTTATTCTAAGATTATGCCCCTAGTTCCAGGTGGAATAAACAAACCTTCTACAGCAACACCCTTCCAACTGTCTGCTGGTTAGCGATGATTCCATTGTTCACGTTCCCTTTACCAGGTCTTCTAGCGGCCACATTCACTCCTAGAGAGATCAGCCGGTTAGTCACAGTCAGTACAGCTCCCTTTCCTTCACTTAACCAGCTTGTGCAGCCTCTTCTGCCTCATGTTTCCCCTGTTTACAAACCTATCGTGATGTCAGTGATCACTTGACGAACAGGGTAGGGTCAGGCTTGCCCTGTGATGTCACAGTTTGACCCGTCCAATTAAAGGGCCTCACCTTGATTGAACTGTGCTTGGCCAAAAAGCCTTGGGCCTTAGGTTGGATATGTTCGAATGCAATAACAGCTTTTCACTTGGTTATGACACAGAGAGTCAGGTGTGCGAGCAATGGGCAGTGATGATATTGTTCGCCTTCTTTGTGCCCCCTTCTCTCAGTGGGGCCCAGGTACATGTGTGACTGTTGCTCACCCTGCAGACTGTCCCAAGCAATGCCCTGGGAGATCTACCAATGATAAGTAGCTGTCTACATTTACACAACTCGGAGTGAGCACCAAACTCAACGGCTGGGAGGGGCTGGTCAGTGAGGAAGCTGGGAGTGGGACTCAGTAACCATCTGTGAGCAGGCTGCAGACTCCAGACTAACTATTAACAACCCCAAAGAAGATCGAATAAAAAAATGAACTGTTCATCAGTATTACTATATCTATTAAACTCTTCATGTTGCTCATTCTGACTTTCACAATAAGGATACAAGATCAATAGGTTAATACCAACCTTTCAACTCTCACAACCTTCTCTCTAATCTGCTGATTGCTGATATTTGCATCGTGTTCTCTTCATAAAGCAAAGATGGTGAGATATTGTATCCGGCCACATTCACTCCGAGAGAGATCAGCCAGTTAGTCTCAGTCAGTGCTTTCCTTCATTGAAACTGGTTGTGTCTCAGGTTGCCTCGGGTTACAAACCTGTTGTGATGCCTGATCTCACTGTGATGCACAGGGTTGGGTCAGGCTTGCCCTGTGATGTCACGGTTTGACCTGTCCAGTGAAAGGGCCTCACCTCGATGTAACTGTGTTTGGCCAAAAACCCCTGGGCTTTAGATTACAATGACTAGATGCACTGGAATGCAATAACAACTTTACACTTGGTTATGACCCAGAGAAGAGGGTGCATGGGCAATGGGCAATGATAAGCTTGTTTGCCTTCTGTGTGCCCCCATCTCTGGGTGGAGGATGATTCTCGCACTCCAATGTCCTTCTGAAACAACATTTGTGCTTCTTGGGTTTGGAGTGCTCAGATCAACGGTGGTGCAGCAGCCATGAGAACATAAGCACATAGGAGATAGAAGCAGGAGTAGGTCATACGGCCCCTCGATCCTGCTCTGCCATTTAATACGGTCATTGCTGATCTGATCATGGACTCAGGTCCACTTCCCTGCCCGTTCCCCATAACCCCTTATCCCCTTATCAGTTAAGAAACTGTCTATCTCGGTCTTAAATCCATTCACTGTCCCAGTTTCCAGAGCACTGAGGCAGAGAATTCCACAGATTTACAACCCTCTGAGAGAAGAAATTCTCCTCATCTCAGTTTTAAATGGATGGCTCCTTATTCGAAGATGACGCCCCGTAGTTCTAGTCTCCCCCATCAGTGAAAACATCCTCTCTGCAGGTCATGTATGCAAACTCTTTGTATTCACTATGTAACTATGTACCATGTACCACCTGAAAACGCTGCTGTTGGAGGCCCCAGGGGTTACCTGCCCAGGTGTGCAGGGGCATATAAAAGGTCGTCAGCCATGCTGCCCCTCACTTTACAGTCGTATTAAATGGACTGAAGTCACACAGCTCTAACTCACAGTACAAGGCCTCGTGGAGTTATTCGATGGTAATTGCAGACATGACAACTCATGCTTGACAAATCTTCTAGAATTTTTTGAGAATGTAACTAGCAGAGTGGATGTGGTGTATTTGGAATATCAAAAGGCTTTTGACAAGGTCCCACACATGCAATTGGTGCACATGGTATTGTGGGTAATGTACTGACGTGGAGAGAGAACTGGTTGGCAGACAGGAAGCAGAGTCGGGAAAAAGGGTCTGTTTCAGAATGGCAGGCAGTGACTACTGAGGTACCGCAGGGCTCAGTGCTTTTTACAATATACATTAATGATTTAGACGAAGGAATTAAATGTAATATCTCCAAGTTTACAGATGAAACTAAGCTGGATGGCAGTGCAAGCAATGAGGAGGATGCTAGGTGGCTGCAGGGGGACTTGGACAGGTTAGGTGAGTGGGCAAATGCATGGCAGATGCAGTATAATGTGGATAAATGTGAGGTTATCCACTTTGGGGGTAAAAACACGAAGGCAGAATATTATCTGAATGGTGCAGATTAGTAAAAGGGAAGGTGCAACGAGACCTGGGTGTCATGGTTCATCAGTCATTGAAAGTTGGCATGCAGGTACAGCAGGTGGTGAAGAAGGCAAATGGCATGTTGGCCTTCATAGCTCGGGGATTTGAATATAGGAGCAGAGGTCTTGCTGCAGTTGTACAGGTCCTTGGTGAGGCCTCACCTGAAATATTGTGTTCAGTTTTGGTCTCCTAATCTGAGGAAGGACGTTCTTGCTATTGAGGGAGTGCAGCGAAGGTTCACCAGACTGATTCCAGGAATGGCTGGACTGTCATATGAGGAGAGACTGGATCGACTGGGCCTTTATTCACTGGAGTTTAGAAGGATGAGAGGGGATCTCATAGAGACATATAAAATTCTGACGGGACTGGACAAGTTAGATGCAGGAAGAATGTTCCCGATGTTGGGGAAGTCCAGAACCAGGGGACATAGTCGAAGGTTAAGAGGTAGGCCATTTAAGACTGAGATGAGGAGAGACTTCTTCACTCAGAGAATTGTTAACCTGTGGAATTCCCTACCGCAGAGAGTTGTTGATGCCAGTTCATTGGATATATTCAAGAGGGTGTTAGATATGGCCCTTACGGCTAAAGGGATCAAGGAGTATGGAGAGAAAGCAGGAAAGGGGTACTGAGGTGAAAGATCAGCCATGATTTTATTGAATGGTGGTGCAGGCTCGAAGGGCCGAATGGCTTACTCCTGCACCTATTATCTATGTTTCTATATTTCTAACTGGCGACGAGTTACAGATCACGAACTTTTACGCAGTCATGGCTGCCGTTGGTGTTTTAGAAAAGTATGCAGAGGGTGCAGATTGGGAAGCCTTTATCGAGCAGCTTGACCAGCACTTCATGGCCAACGACCTGGACGGCGAGGCACTGGAAGGAAAACGCAGGGTGATTCTTTTGACCAGCTGCGGGCTCACGGTCTACGGTCTCATCAGGGATCTGCTTGCACCAGTGAAACCAATGGAGAAGTCATACGCAGAGCTGCACACGCTGTTTCGGGAACACTCAAACCAACGGAGAGCATCTTAACGGCCAGGTACCGCTTCCAAACACACCGCCGCCTGGAGAGCCAGGACGTAGCGAAGTATGTCGCCGACTTAAGATGGCTCGCGGGACCGCCTGAATTTTGCGGGATTTTTGAACGATGCGTTGCGAGACGCTTTTGTGATGGGCATAGGCCACGAGGATATCCTTCGCAAGCTATTTGCTGCCGAAACCGTTGATGAAGAAAGCCATCACCATAAGCCAGGCGTTCATGTCCTCGAATCGCGATACCATACAGATCTCTTCCTACCAGAATCGGAGCTCACGGGCAAGTACTGTACGTAAAATAACGGCGAGTGCAGGCAGAACTGTTGAACTAATAAGAACTGTACAGAGCAGAACCGACATGCCTGCTGCTGCCAGGCCGCCAAGTGGTGTAAATGCGGAATTTGTAGCACAATGCTGGCGTTGCGAGGGTAATCATGGGGCCCATCAATGTCGACTTAAAGACTATGCATGCAAAAGCTGCAGAACAAGGGGTCACCTCCAGTGAATGTGCAAACGTACTGCGACTCACCACGCGACAGTGGAGTCGGCAGAAGAATCCCGATCCAGTGTGGATCACAAAGGACAAGCTAGAGAGGCAACTCAGCCCGAGGGAGCAGAGTGTGGGCTGCACACCTTCTCCGCAAAAAGTTCTCCCATGATGATAAAAGTCAAATTAAATGGCGCTCCTGTATCCATGGAGCTGGACACGGAGGCGAGTCAGTCAATTATGAGCCAGAAGGCAATTGAAAGGCTGTGAGGCAACAACAAAGCACAAAGACCCAAGCTGAGCCCGATTCAGATAAAGCTGCCACTTACACCAAGGAACTGATACCAGTTATTGGCAGTGCTAACATAAAAGTATCTTATGATGGAGAGGCGCACGAGCTGCCACTGTGGATTGTAACAGGCAATGGGCCAACGCTGCTTGGCAGAAGCTGGATGGGGAGATTCAATGGAATTGGGAAGACATCAAAGTATTATTGTCAGTGGACAATGCTTCCTGTGTTCAAGTGCTGAGCAAGTTCCCATCTTTATTTGAACCAGGCATCGGCAACTTCACAGGCGCCAAAGTATAGATCCACTTGGTCCCCGAGGCACAGCCCATTCATCACAAGGCTCGAGCGGTCCCCTACATTATGAGGGAGAAAGTGGAGATCGAATTGGACGGACTTCAACGCGAGGGAATTATATTGCCAGTCGATTTCCACGAGTGGGCCAGTCCAATTTTTCTGGTACTAAAGAGCGAAGACACGATCAGAATCTGCGGCGACTACAAACTCATGATCAACTGCGTCTCGTTACAGGACCAGTACCCACTATTCAAAGCCGATGACCTTTTCGCGACATTAGTAAGGGGGAAGGCATTCACCAAGCTGAACACAATATTCCAGATGAGGTCTCACCAAGGCCCTGTACAACTGTAGTAAGACCTCCCTGCCCATATACTCAAGTATGAAGGCCAACATGCCATTTGCCTTCTTCACCGCCTGCTGTATCTGCATGCCAACTTTCAGTGACTGATGTACCATGACACCCAGGTCTCGTTGCACCTTCCCTTTTCCTAATCTGTCAACATTCAGATAATATTCTGCCTTCATGTTTTTGCCACCAAAGTGGATAACCTCACACTTATCCACATGATACTGCACCTGCCATGCATTTGCCCACTCACCTAACCTGTCCAAGTCACCCTGCAGCCTCTTAGCAGTCTTCTCACAGCTCACACTGCCACCCAGCTTCGTGTCATCTGAAAACTTGGAGATATTACACTCAATTCGTTCATCTAAATCATTCATGTATATTGTAAATAGCTGGGGGTCCCAGCACTGAGCCCTGCGGCACCCCAAAGCAAACAAAGTTAGAATACATATTTGTCTTCATCTCCATCTGTCTTGTGCTGCTCATCTTGATGTCCTAATTTAGGGTTTATCCACCAAAGAGGCAGCAGCACTCAGAACAGCTCTTTCCAAACCTCCACACCCGCAAAATTACAACAACCAACCAGCAAATAAGAAATATATAAGTACACGTCAGGAAGAGTTGCTTGGGCTTTCTTGGCCGTACTCCCAAGGTTCAGAGGTCATAGGTTGAACACGTTGGCATAATGAACCCAGCTAATTTACATAATCAATTCGGACATCATAAGAACATTAAGAACATAAGAAATAGGAGCAGGAGTAGGCCATATGGCCCCCTCGAGCCTGCTCCGCCATTCAATAAGATCATGGCTGATCCGATCATGGACTCAGCTTCACTTCCCTGCTCGCTCCCCATAACCCCTTATCCCCTTATCATTTAAGAAACCGTCTTTTTCTGTCAGATGGCGGTTCTTTAAAAAAACAATAAAGAGACAGCTATGCGTCCCTTTGACCTCCATTATAACTTTATTTCATGGAAGACATTGAAAAGAATGCACTTCAAGCACTTTTCACAATCTAAAACTCAAAAGTTTGAATATATAGAAACATGGAAAATAGGTGCAGGAGTAGGCCATTCGGCCCTTCGAGCCTGCACCACCATTCAATATGACCATGGCTGATCATGCAACTTCAGTACCCCATTCCTGCTTTCTCTCCATACCCCTTGATCCCTTTAGCCGTAAGGGCCACATCTAACTCCATTTTGAATATATCTAACGAACTGGCCTCAACAACTTTCTGTGGTAGAGAATTCCACAGGTTCACAATTCTCTGAGTGAAGAAGTTTCTCCTCATCTCGGTCCTATATGACTTACCCCATATCCTTAGACTGTGACCCCTGGTTCTGGACTTCCCCAACATCGGGAACATTCTTCCTGCATCTATCCTGTCCAATCACATCAGAATTTTATATGTTTCTATGAGATCCCCTCTCATTCTTCTAAATTCCAGTGAATATAAGCCTAGTCAATCCAGTCTTTCTTCATATGTCAGTCCTGCCATCCCGGGAATCAGTCTGGTGAACCTTCGCTGCACTCACTCAATAGCAAGAATGTCCTTCCTCAGATTAAGAGACCAAAACTGCACATAATACTCAAGGTATGGTCTCACCAAGGCCCTGTACAACTGCAGTAAGACCTCCCTGCTCCTATACTCAAATCCTCTCGCTATGAAGGCCAGCATGCCATTTGCTTTCTTTGCTGCCTGCTGTACCTGCATCCTACCTTCAATGACTGATGTACCATGACACCCAGGTCTTGTTGCACCTCCCCTTTTACTAATCTGTCACCATTCAGATAATAATCTACCTTCCTGTTTTTGCCACCAAAGTGGATAACCTCACACTTAGCCACATTATACTGCATCTACCATGCATTTGCCCATTCACCTAACCTGTCCAAGTCCCCCTGCAGCCACCTAGCATCCTCCTCATTGCTCGCACTGCCATCCAGCTTAGTTTCATCTGTAAACTTGGAGATATTACATTTAATTCCTTCGTCTAAATCATTAATTTATATTGTAAATAGCTGGTGTCCCAGCACTGAACTTTGCGGCACCCCACTCGTTATTGCTTGCCATTCTGAAAAGGATCCGTTTATTCCCACTCTTTGCTTCCTGTCTGCCAACCAGTTTTCTATCCATGTCAATACATTACCCCCAATACCATGTGGCTTAATTTTGCAAACTAATCTCTTGTGTGGGACCTTGTCAAAAGCCTTTTGAAAGCCCAAATACACCACATCCACTGGTTCTCCCTTATCCATTCTACGAGTTACATCCTCAAAAAACTCTAAAAGATTTGTCAAACATGACTTCCCTGTCATAAATCCATGCTGACTTGGACCAATCCTGTCACTGCTTTCCAAATGCGCTGCTATTACATCTTCAATAATTGATTCCAGCATTTTCCCCACCACCGATGCCAGGCTAACCGGTCTATAATTCCCTGTTTTCTCCCTCCCTCCATTTTTAAAAAGTGGGGTTACATTAGCTACCCTCCAGTCCATAGCAACTGAACCAAAGTCCATGGAATGTTGGAAAATGACCACCAATGCATCTACTATTTCCAGGGCCACTTCCTTAAGTATCTGGGATGCAGACTATCAGGCCCTGAGGATTTATCGGGCTTCAGTCCCTTCAATTTCCCTAACAGCATTTCCTGACCAATAAGTATTTGTCTCAGTTTCCTCTTCTCGTTAGATCCTCAGTCCCCTCGTATTTTCCGGAGGTTATTCGTGTCTTCCTTAGTGAAGACAGAACCAAAGTATTTGTTCAATTGGTCTGCCATTTCCTTGTTCCCCATTATGAATTGCCCTGATTCTGACTGCAAGGGATCTACGTTAGTCTTCACTAATCTTTTTCTCTTTATATATCTGTAGAAGCTTTTGCAGTCAGTTTTTATGTTCCCTGCTAGTTTACTCTCATACTCTATTTTCCCCCTCCTAATTAAACCCTGAGTCCTGCTGAATTCTAAATTTCTCCAAGTCCTCAGGTTTGCTTCTTTTTCTGGCCAATTTATATGCCTCTTCCTTCGATTTAACACTTTCCCTAACTTCCCTTGTTAACCACGGTTGAGCCATTTCACTTTTTTATTCTTACGCCATACAGGGATGTACAATTGTTGTGGTTCATCCATGTGATATTTAAATGTTTGCCATTGCCGATCGACCGTCAACCCTTTAAGTATCATTCTCCAGTCTATCCTAGCCAATTCACGTCTCATACCGTCAAAGTTTCCTTTCTTTAAGTTCAGGACCCTAGTCTCTGAATTAACTGTGTCACACTCCATCTTAATAAAGAATTCTACCATATTATGATTTTGCTTCCCCAAGGGGCCCCGCACGACCAGATTGCTAATTAATCATCTCTCGTTACACAAGACCCAGTCTAGGATGGCCAGCTCTCTAGTTGGTTTCTTGCCGTATTGTTCGAGAAAACCATCCCTTATACACTCCATGAAATCGTCCAACACATTATTGCTACCAGTTTGAATAGTCCAATCAATATGCAGATTAAAGTCACCCATGATAACTGCTGTACCCTTATTGCACGCATCCCTAATTTCCTGTTTGATGCTATCCCCAACCTCCCTACTATTGTTTGGTGATCTGTAAACAACTCCCACTAACGTTTTCTGTCCTTTGGTGTTTCGCAGCTCTACCCATATAGATTCCACATCATCCACGCTAATGTCCTTCCTTACTATTGCGTTAATCTCCTCTTTAACCAGTAAGGCTACCCCACCTCCTTTTCCTTCCAATGTGTAAAGGTAAGAGTTTGGTAAGTGGGAGAGTGTGAGCAAGTGGGAGCGGGAGGTTTTGTTTTGTCTTGTTTTACCCACCAGTGCTTACTCACCGACCTAGGCGGAAAAGAAAATGAAGTGTGACATCACAGCAAGAGGTTAGGGTACGTCGGAGCAGCCTATAAAGACCAGCTGGTGCAGCTCCAGCAGGGAGACAAGGCACAAAAGAATTATAAAGAAATCGAAAGGTGACTTCACAGCCAAGGGATAATTCATTGGCTGGTGATTGGTGATAAGTTTTTTCTTTTTCTTTATCAGTAATTAACCGTTACCATTATTGTTGCCAAATTAAGTTAATCTAGGAGTTAAGTCATGGCAGGAGAGCTCTGACATGTGTTATGCTCCTCCTGTACTATGTGGGAAGTCAGGAACGCTTCCAGTGTCCCTGCCGACTACGTATGCGGGAAGTGTATCCGGCTGCAGCTCCTGACAGACCACATTGCAGCACTGGAGCTGCGGGTGGATTCACTCTGGAGCATGAGCGATGCTGAGGACGTCGTGAAGAGCACATTTAGTGAGTTGGCCTTACCGCAGGTAAAGGTTATACAGCCAGATAGGGGATAGGTGACCAACAGGAAGAGCAGTGGAAGGAAGGTCCCCTGCGGTCATCCCCCTGCAAAACAGATACACCACTTGGGTACTGTTGAGGGGGATGACTCATCAGGGGAGAGTAGCAGCAGTCAAGTTCATGGCACCATGGGTGGCTCTGCTGCACAGGAGGGCAGGAAAAAGCGTGGGAGAGCTAAAGTGATAGGGGATTCTATTGTAAGGGTAATAGATGGACGTTTCTGCGGCCGCAACCGAGACTCCAGGATGGTATGTTGCCACCCTGGTGCAAGGGACAAGGATGTCTCGGAGCGGGTGCAGGACATTTTGAAGGGGGAGGGTAAACAGCCAGTTGTTGTCGTGCATATAGATACCAACAATATAGGTAAAAAATGGAATGACGTCCTACAAGATGAATTTAGGTAGCTAGGAGCTAAATTAAAAAGTAGGACCTCAAAATTAGTAACCTCAGGATTGCTACCCATGCCACGTGCTAACCAGAGTAGGAATTGCAGAATAGCACAGATGAATACATGGCTTGAGGAGTGGTACAGAAGGGAGGATTTCAAATTCCTGGGACATTGGAACCAGTTCTGGAGAAGGTGGGTTCAGAACAAACCGGACGGTCTGCACCTGGGCAGGACTGGAACCAATGTCCTAGGGGAAGTGTTTGCTAGTGCTGTTGGGGAGAGGTTAAACTAATATGGCAGGGGGATGGGAACCTATGCAGGGAGACAGAAGTAAGTAGAATGGGGGCAGAAGCAAAAGATAGAAAGAAGAAAAGTAAAAGTGGAGGGCAGAGAAACCCAAGGCAAAAAGCAAAAAAGGCCACATTACAGCAAAATCCTAAAGGAGCAAAGGGTATTAAAAAGACAAGCCTGAAGGCTCTGTGCCTCAATGCGAGGAGTATCCGGAATAGGATGGAGGAATTAATTGCGCAGATAGCAGTTAAAAGATATGATGTAATTGGCATCAAGGAGACATGGCTCCAGAGTGACCAAAGCTGGGAACTCAACATCCAGGGGTATTCAACATTTAGGAACGATAGACAGAAAGGAAAATTAATGCAATAGTAAGGAAGGACATTAGCTTGGATGATGTGGAATCTGTATGGGTGGAGCTACGGAATACCAAAGCGCAGAAAAAGCGAGTGGGATTTGTGTATAGACCACCAAACAGTAGTAATGAGGATGGGGACAGCATCGAACAAGAAATTAGGGATGCATGCAATAAAGGTACAGCAGTTATCAAAGGTGACTTCAATCTACATATTGACTGGGCTAACCAAACTGGTAGCAATGCGGTGGACGAGGATTTCTTGGAGTGTATTAGGGATGGTTTTCTAGACCAATATGTCGAGGAACCAACGAGAGGGCTGGCCATCTTAGACTGGGTGATGTGTAAAGAGAAAAGAGAAATTAATAATCTTGTTGTGCGAGGCCCCTTGGGGAAGAGTGACCATAATATGGTAGAATTCTTTATTAAGATGGAGAGTGACACAGTTAATTCAGAGACTAGGGTCCTGAACTTGGGCAAAGGTAACTTTGATGGTATGAGATGTGAATTGGCAAGAATAGTCCGGCGAGTGATACTTAAAGGGTTGACGGTGGATAGGCAATGGCAAACATTTAAAGATCACATGGATGAACTTCAACAATTGTACATCCCTGTCTGGAATAAAAATAAAATGGGGAAGGTGGCTCAACCGTGGCTAACAATGGACATTAAGGATAGTGTTAAATCCAAGGAAGAGGCATGTACATTGGGCATAAAAAGCAGCAAACCTGAGGACTGGGAGAAATTTAGAATTCAGCAGAGGAGGACTAAGGGTTTAATTAGGAAGGCGAAAATAGAGTATGAGAATAAGCTTGCAAGGAACATAAAATCTGACTGCAAAAGTTACTGCAGATATATGAAGAGAAAAAGATGAGTGAAATCAAACATAGGTCCCTTGCAGTCAGATTCAGGTGAATTTACAATGGGGAACAGAGAAATTGCGGATCAGTTGAACAAAAACTTTGGTTCTGTTTTCATGAAGGAAGACACAAATAACCTTCTGGAAATACTAGGGGACCGAGGGGCAAGCGAGAAGGAGGAACTGAAGGATATCCTTATAAAGCGGGAAATTGTGTTCGGGAAATTGATGGGATTGAAGGCCGATAAATCCCTGGGACCTGACAGTCTGCATCCCAGAGTCCTTAAGGAAGTAGCCCGAGAAATAGTGAATGCATTGGTGATCATTTTCTACCGACTCTGGACTGGAGGGTAACTAATGTAACACCACAGTTTAAAAAAGGAGGGAGAAAGAAAATGGGGAATTATAGACCGGTTAGCCTGACATCAGTAGTGGGGAAAATGTTGGAATCAATTATTAAAGATGAAATAGGAGCGCATTTGGAAAGCAGTGACAGGATCGGTCCAAGTCAGCATGGATTTATGAAAGGGAAATCATGCTTGACAAGTCTTCTGGAATTTTTTGAGGATGTAACGAGTAGAATGGACCAGGGAGAAGCAGTGGATGTGGTGTATTTGGACTTTCAAAAGGCTTTTGACAAGGTCCCACACAAGAGATTGGTGTGCAAAATTAAAACAGATGGTATTGGGTGTAATGTACTGATGTGGATAGAGAACTGGTTGGCAGACAGGAAGCAGAGAGTCGGGATAACCGGGTCCTTTTCAGAATGGCAGGCAGTGACTAGTGAGGTGCCACAGGGCTCAGTGCTGGCACCCCAGCTCTTTACAATATACATTAATGATTTAGATGAAGGAATTGAGTGTAATATCTCCAAGTTTGCAGATGACACTAAACTGCGTGGCGGTGTGAACTGTGAGGACGCTAAAAGGCTGCAGAGTGAGTTGGACAGGTTAGATGAGTGGGCAAATGCATGGTAGATGCAGTATAATGTGGATAAATGTGAGGTTATCCACTTTGAGGGCAAAAACACGAAGACAGAATATTATCTGAATGTGGTAGATTAGGAAAGGGGGAGGTGCAACGAGACCTGGGTGTCATTGTTCATCAGTCATTGAAAGTTGGCCTGCAGGTACAGCAGGCGGTGAAGAATGCAAATGGTATGTTAGCCTTCATAGCCAGAAGATTTGAGTGAAGGAGCAGGGAGATCTTACTGCATTTGTAGAGGGCCTTGGTGAGGCCTAACCTGGAATATTGTGTTCAGTTTTGGTCTCCTAATCTGAGGAAGGACATTCTTGCTAGTGAGGGAGTGCAGCGAAGGTTCACCAGATTGATTCCCGGATGGCGGGACTGACATATGAGGAGAGAATGGATCAACTCGGCCTTTATACACTGGAGTTTAGAATGATGAAAGGGGATCTCATAGAAACTTACAAGATTCTGACGGGACTGGACAGGTTAGATGCAGGAAGAATGTTCTCGATGATGGGGAAGTCCAGAACCAGGGGACACAGTCTTAGGATAAGGGGTAGGCCATTTAGGACTGTGATGAGGAGAAACTTCTTCACTCAGAGAGTTGTTAACCTGTGGAATTCCCTACCGCAGAGAGTTGTTGATGCCAGTTCATTGGATATATTCAAGAGGAAGTTAGATATGGCCCTTACGGCCAAAGGGATCAAGGGGCATGGAGAGAAATCAGAAAAGGGATACTGAGGTAATGATCAGCCATGATATTATTGAATGGTGGTGCAGGCTCGAAGGGCTGAATGGCCTACTCCTGCACCTATTTTCTATGTTTCGATGTTTCGATGTTTCCTGTCTGTCCTTCCTGAATATTGAATATGCCTGGATGCTGAGTTCCCAGCCTTGGTTATCTTGGAGCCATGTCTCCATAATCCCAATTACATCATATCCGTTAACAGCTATCTGCAGTCAATTTATCCACCTTATTACGAATGCTCCTTGCATTGAGACTCAGAGCCTTCAGGTTTGTTTTTTTAACACTCTTTGTCCGTTTTGAATTATGTTGTAATGTGGCCCTTTTTGATTTTTGCCCTTGATTTCTCTGCCCGCCACTCTTGCTTTTCTCCTTCCTATCTTTTGCTTCTGCCCCCTTTTCACTTCCCTCTGCTTCCCAGCATAGATTCCCATCCCCCTGCCTTTTTAGTTTAAACACTAGCAAACACTCTGCCTAGACATCGGTTCCGGTCCTGCCCAGCTGCAGACCGTTCGGTTTGTACTGGTCCTCCCTCCTCCAGAACTGGTTCCAATGTCCCAGGAATTTGAGTCCCTTCCCCTTGCACCATTCCTCAAGCCACGTATTCATCTGAGCTATCCTACAATTCCTACTCTGACTAGCACGTGGCACTGGTAGCAATCCTGAGATTACTACCTTTGAGGTGTTGCTTTTTAATTTAACTTCTAGCTCCCTAAATTCAGCTTGTAGGACCTCATCCCATTTTATACCTATATCGTTGGTACCTATATGTACCACGACAGCTGGCTGTTCACCCTCCCCCTCCAGAATGCGCTGCAGCCGCTCCGAGACATCCTGAACCCTTGCACTAGGGAGGCAACATAGCATCTTGGAGTCTCGTTTGCGGCCGCAGAATCGCCTATCTATTCCCCTTACAATAGTATCCCCTATCACTATAGCTCTCCCACTCTTTTTCCTGCCCTCCTGTGCAGCAGAGCCACACCTGGTGCCATTGACTTGGCTGCTGCTGCCTTCCCCTGATGAGTCATTACCCCCAACAATACCCAATGTGGTGTATCTGTTTTGGAGGGAGATGACCGCAGAGGACCCCTTCCTTCCACTGCTCTGCCTGATGGTCACCCATTCCCTATCTGGCTGTGTAACCTTTACCTGCGGTGTGACCAACTCACTAAACGGGTTATTCACGACACCCTCAGCATCGTGGATGCTCCAGAGTGAATCCATGCGCAGCTCCAGTGCCGCAATGCGGCCTGTCAGGAGCTGCAGCTGGATACACTTCCTGCACATGTAGTTGTCAGGGACACTGGAAGCATCCCTGATATCTTACATAGCACAGGAGGAGCATGACATGGGTCTGGGCTCTCCTGCCATGGCTTAACCCTTAAATTAATCTAATTGATAACAATGCCAAAGGTTTCTTACTGATCAGAAAAGAAATAGAAAAAGATTAAATGCTCACCAATCCACCAGCCAATCACTTACCCTCTTGGCGGTGATGCCACACTTCGATTTCTTTTTACCTTCTTCCCCTGCAACTACCTCCGACTGCTGGGCCCTCTTTTATGGGCCTCACTCCTCCCAACCTTCTACGCTTTTCCAAATCCCGCTCTTTTTAAACAGCCCACTCTCCTACTCTCCGATCCTCGTCAGAAGTGAATTCCTCGCCGACCTCCGTCCCTCCTGCTCCTTAGACTCCTGGCCTCCTGAACTCATGGACTTCTGCTCTCGGACTCTCGCGAACTTGGACTCTCCCGAACTCTCGGACTCTCCTGAACTCACGGACCTCCCAAACTCTCTGGCCTTCCGAACTCCCTGGGCTCCCAAACTCTTTAAACACTCTTTTCCTCAGGCAGCCGAAGGCTGCACTGGCGCACTGGAGGTGGTGTTGAATCACGTTGTCAATGCCTGCTCTTGTTGATAAGAGGCTCCCGAGTAGGGGAAATGGTCCACGTTGTCCAGGGCCACGCCATAGATCTTGATGACTGGGGGGCAGTGTTGTGCGGCGAGGACAGGCTGGTGGAGGACCTTTGTCTTGTGGATGTTTAGTGTAAGGCCCATGCTTTCATATGCCTCAGTGAATACGTCGACTATGTCCTGGAGTTCAGTCTCTGTATGTGCGCAGACGCAGGCGTCGTCCGCATACTATAGCTCAACGACAGAGGTTGGGGTGCTCTTGGACCAGGTCTGGAGATGGCGAAGATTGAACAGGTTCCCACTGGTTCTGTAGTTTAGTTCCACTCCAGTGGGGAGCTTGTTGACTCTAAGGTGGAGCATGGCAGTGAGGAAAATTGAGAAGAGGGTTGGGCGATGACGCAGCCCTTTTGACACCGGTCCGGATGTGGGTTGGGTCTGGAATGGACCCGTTGATAAAGGATCACAGCCTGCATGGCATCGTGGAGCAGGCGGAGGATGGTGACAAACTTTTGGGGGCATCCAAAACGGAGGAGGACGCTCCATAGACCATTGCTGTTGACAGTGTCAAAGGCCTTTGTATGGTTGAAGAAGGCCATGTATAAGGGCTGGCGCATTTTTCCTGCAGTTGTCGCGCTGCAAAAATCATGTCCGTTGTGCACGGTAGGGGACAAAATCCACACTGCGACTCCGGGAGGAGCTCTTCGGCCAAAGGGAGAAGACGGTTAAGGAGGCCTCTAGCGATGATTTTCCCACTGGCTGATAGCTGGGAGATTCCTCTGTAGTTGCCGCAGTCGAACTTGTCCCCTTTTTTAAAGATGCTCACGATCACTGCATCTCTGAGATCTCCCGGCATGCTCTTCTCCCTCCAGATGAGAGGTGTGAGATCATGTATTCTTGCCAACAGTGCCTCTCCGCCATATTTCAGTGCCTCAGCGGGGATTCCATCCGCTCCCGTAGCCTTGTTGTTCTTGAGCTGTCTTATGGCTTTTTCTACCTCGTGAAGTGTTTGGGTTTTGCCGAGGTGGTGGCGGGTGTCAGGCTGCGGGATGGAGTCGAGAACACTCAGGTCAAAGGCAGCGTCTCGATTGAGGAGATCTTCGTAGAACTCTTTCCAGTGGGCCCTGACTGCCTCGGTGTCCTTGATGAGTGTTTCCCCATTCTTGGCCAGCAGTGGGGTGGAGCCTTGGGTGTTTGGACCATAGGTGGCCTTGACTGCGATGAAGAAACCTCGCACATCATGGCTGTCGGCCAGCTGCTGGATCTCCTGTGCTTTCTCAATCCACCACCTGTTTTTTTTGGACCTCAGCCTTGAGCCGTCTGTAATGCTGCTTTGCTGCTCCCGAGTTGGGTTGTTGTTTAACGCTCAGAAATGCCCCGCGCTTGCGATCTGTTAGCTCTTGGATCACCTGATCATTCTCATCAAATCAGTCCTGGTGTTTCTTGGTTGAGTGACCGAGTGTCTCTTCGTAGGCACTGGTTATGGAGACCTGGAGGGCAGACCAAGCGTTGTGAGCATTCTGCATCTCAGGGTCATCAAGGCACGCCAATTTAGCTGTAAGGCGCTGACTGTATAGGGCTCTCTTAGCTGGGTCCTTAAGTGCCCCGGCATTGACTTTTTTGTGGCACTGCTTCTGCTGCCCCCTCCGCTTTGGGGTTATGTTGAATGTACCAAGCATTTCACTGTGCATGCCCATCAGCGATCTTCTGTAGGCCGTCCCATTGAAGTCCTCATCTGAGTCCTGTGCAACAAAACTCATGTGTGACCTCGCCCTCCATGGAACTGCCAACTGCGCTACCCTTTCCCTCTTACCAGGTGCGAATCCTACCTCTGTACTACCCTCTAAGATCCACGACGAGGATGTCAGTATCTGAGCTGGTGCTTGCGAGTATCAGATCGAGTAACGGTGTCCCTTCTTCTTCAACAATCTCGGCTTCTACCACCAGCTGGACACAGCTTGAAGGTCTTGGTTGTGTGAAAGCAAAAAGGCACAAGTGTAGGGTTGTGGTGATGGGAGGGGGGAAAGCAAGGTGTACATGCTTACACCATCAGCAGTTTGACAGTGAGGAGAGATTGTGGGATGAAGAAGAAATGGGATGTGAGGATAAAGTATGAGGATGCCAGCATCTTGTATTCTTTCAGCCCCGGCGCTGGTCATAGGCTCAGAGATGGCCCTCCAATTATCTGTGGCACCATATCCTTCATGGGTGTGAGGACATGTAGCCTTGCCCATCCTCCGCTGGTTTGCTCCAGCTTACTCCTGCTATGAGCCATCTTGATTTGCAAGAGAAAGGGAAGTGTGTCATTGAATGTGATGCAATGTGTTTGGGTGCTGTGCCTGTCATGGTTGAATGATAATATGTGCATGGTGTGAGATGTGCGATAAGCGTGTGAAAGGTGGATCGAAGAATATGAATTGTGCCTCGTGTTCGGTAGAGAATGTTGGAACGTGAGTGTTGGGGGTGCGGTGCATTGAGCAGTGTGTGAGGTTAGTGGTGCAGATGGTAGGAGACGGCTTTTGAAGATGCATAAACTTCTTTCAGCACTGGAGCCACATCCTGGGAGGGATACTGCTGGTAATGACCACCTCGATGATCCGGTTGCACATCCTGCTTACAGTGTTTCTAGAGGGCCTCCGACCTTCATGCAGGCAGGGGATCTCTCTTCGAGTGTTCTCCTGAGCACAAAGACCTCGAACGCTGCGTATAATGTAAGCAGTTTTGATCCGAGCCCAATTACTAGAGGGACGGTTTGAAACGCCCCCACCTTACGAAAGTTCTAGACCCGGGAATTATTATTCAGAGTGTAAATGAAATGAGTCACGGACAGGAATGCTTCGGTGAAAAATCGTGCTTATATTTATTTGGTCCAACATACACTGGCTAAAACATGCACTACTAAACAAAATCACTGTCTCAGTGGAGAATAAAATCCAGGTTACAAACAACATACATACAGTACAGAAATGAGACCGAGTAAGATGCAGTATTCCCTGGTGGATTCTAACTTCACTCCTACCAATGAATTACCCGGTTGAAGCTTCATCCCCAGAACAGCCCCTGAAAAACTTCACTTCGAAGAAAACCCTGAGCCCTGAGTCTCCCCTAGCTTGGGACACTTGCGACCATGCTCACCACTCCGCACACACATATGGTTTCCTCGCTCAGCTCAGCTGTGGGAAGTCACTACCTGGTTTACAGTCTCGGTGGCTTTGTCTGCGGAACTGCGACTTCTTCCTCTGGTACATCGACCTTGTCGGAGCGAGAGGGAGAGAGAGCTCTCTCTCTCGATACAAGCTGCAAGCTCCAAGCTTCACTCCAAGCTCCAAGCTAAAAATAAAATGCAAAAGACCCTGTCTTTATGGGAGTCTTGCTACCCCTATCTTTCCCGCCAATCTTTAAAATCCCATTGTTTCTAAGCACAGGTACTTAGTCAGTGGTGGGTCATCCAACCCATGCATTGGGCTGATGGCCCTTAATCTGGGCATCTCTTTGTGTTGGGAAAACCCCGGCTCCTCTTTGGCTGGCCAGGCTAGTGGTTTCATTGTTCTGTTTTTCCTCCTGAGATGGAGGTGAGAAGTGTTTTTGCATATTAGAGTGACTTTGTCAGTGCCCGCCCCCCCACCTTCCTGGCCGACAGCTCTTTTGTCAATGGATGACTGACAGTTCTTTTGTCACAGCTAACTGCCATGCGGTCTCTGGAGTTTTAACAAAACCAACTTTTTCACATATCTGCAAAGGGTGACCTCATAAAATCCACGAAATATTCATGACTGAGTCCATTCTTTGAACAGAAACTTTGCGATCTCTTCAGTCCCCCGTTTGATGCTTTTTCTTTCCATAAAGCATCACTCGACAAGAGAGCAAAGGCCAAAATCTCCCACAAGTGAAGCTGTTCCCCTGATTTTATGTTTTAAAACCCCAGAACTGTCCCCCTTACTGTGTGTCACAGTTCCCTTCCACAGAGTCAAGACATCAGTGAAAACGGCTTCTTCACACACGGTTGGGTTCCACTCCTCGAGACCTTACAAAAAACACCGCATACATTGCACCATGCAGCATTGACAGGTAGTAACACATTACAAAATAACAACAGCACACATCGGGCAGTGCAGAGTGCAAAACTCCAACCAGAATATACAATACACTTGCTTGCAGAAACTTTGGTACATTACAAATTTTAGCAGGGAGAAACCATCATCAACATAAATCACTTACACCTCTCCAAGTCGATCTAACACCCCTTGCCACCGCGCTCGGAGCATCTGGCACCGTCACCTGCAGCTGGTGTAAAACAAGTAGCCTACAAGCAACAATTGTATGATAACTAATGCATGGGAACAGACGCGGATCCAGGGAGGAATCTTTACACTCAGACCGATTTCCTACCACGGTGGTGAGACAATCTCCTTGATCTCCTCCCCCCAGTTCCATTGTCTTTTGCTCTAAAGTGTAAAAATGTTTCTGGGAGAGCTCAACGGTCTTTATTAACTCAGTGAGGTGTTCCGGCAGAAAAGGGTTCGGGTACCTGAAATGCTCCAAATAGTCCTGGAGATGCGTGAAGGTGCTGTTCACAGTGAGGTGAATGGTCAGGGTTCGGGGATGGGAGTAATTCGCTCTTGTGCCACTTGAACCTCAGCCTTGGGTTTGAAACAAAAGCTGCTGTCGCTCACCGGACACCACATGTCCTGGTTGTACTGGTAGTGGAGCGCACTTGTGGTGACACAGTATGTCCCACTCCCCACGTATGTGATCTGGTGCCATCACTTCCATGGTGCAATTGATAGGTTCCGCGCCGGCAGAAGCAAACCCACATTCTGATCGGGCAAAAGCAGTCAAGCACTGGGGGCACAGTATTACGTGTGCACCCCGGATCTGGCATCCAGAGAGGTCAGTGCCTGTCATAGCATGCTCCCACTTTATGGTTTACAGCGGGACCGCTTTAAAACGAACATGAACTCCTCCATGAATGACCCCGATATTCTCAACCCTGTATATCGGTGCTGGCTGGGATGACCCCCCCATTACCGGCATCGTTACTACAATTCCCATCACTGTATGGTTGGACCGCCCGCAATCTACAGGGACAGGGTAGGCTTCAGAGGCTAAACAAAGCTGACATGGGCTCAGCGAATTGCTATACGGGTGCAGCGCAGCGAGATGCTTGTTGCTTATCCATGAAGGGACGTGACCTTGCCTCAGGTCCCCCAGGTTACTGCGGCCCTCACCCAGCAACCATGCTCCATACAACACACACACCTCATTCCGTGCAGCCTGCCCCGAGGTGTTCCTGTCCTCCCGTATCAATCATTAACAGTTTTAACGTGCCTCTCCAGCTCTGCAATGACCTCCTTTAAATGAACAGTCACTGCCTGGTCCTCATGAAGCTCTGAACCCACTAATGTATTCTCTTCCCCGAGAATCTTACGGCGGTTGGTTCTTTAACCCAGTGATCTGCATCTGGAGTTGTACATCATCCATACTGTTAACAATACCCCTTCCTGTACTGAACACTGTGGCTACATCGTTCCAGGTCCCTCTTCTCTGCCTCCCGGACCCCACACTATTCCCAATATTCAGATCATAAAGCTATTCTTTATCTACATTTCCATCGTCCATTTCATACAATTCCTGAAACATTACTTTTAACAGAGCTTCATAAAGCTACTCCCTCTTCTTCGGGCACCACACAGGCAGGTGGACTTCAGTCAGACTCAGGATCACGGATGTTACGGAGTAGTGCATGTTCTGAAACAAAACTTTGTCAGTAGGGATTAACACTAACCCATTCCCCGGACCCCTGGTGGTGGTGGGACACCTATCTACAGTCGTCTGTACAATCGGGGCTCTGGAAGGGGGCTTCCTGGTGTATGAGATGAACTCTGTGGCGTTGATGGTGTTTGGGAGATTTGTGATCACACAGACATTGGGCCTCGAGCCCACACAGACAAGACATGACATGGATGCCTTGTTTCTCCTTCCACCACTTTTCCCAAACAATCTCGTATTTTTGGCTCGATTCACTCCTATTAGGACAAAAAATGAAAGAAAAATCTTTTGCTCTGTTGGGGCTGTCCCTTCACAGGTCCTTCTCCTGTTATTCACATATGTTTAAATCAATTTAGCTAAGTCAAATGTCCAGCCTTTGTCATCTAAATTACTGGAGCTCACACATCACTGTCCCATCCAGGTTCAAGTTCAGTTACACCTTGAGGTCATTTCCATGTAAATCAATTACACCTCTCCGGTAATTGCCTGCTTGAAGGAAAACAAAAGAACATCCATTGTGGCTTTTCTGTTAGCCCAATGGGTTCATTCATCAAGCTGATTTCCCCTTACTGTTACTGAGTGAAAACACCCACTCAAATATAACTTAAAATATAACTTCAAATTTTTACAAACATGCATACTAATGCATGGGACCACGCATACCAAGAGCTTACACATTACAATGGTTCTCTCTTTCATGCTTAAAAGCAGCACACAGCCTTTTCTCCATTGGTCACTGTCATGCATTCAACTATCATTGTAACCCATGTATAAGCTGACCTAAGTTGTACACCTTGAGAACATTGACCACAAGGGGGTGGACTTGTGGGAGACACTCCTAACCTGAACTTTCAGGTATAAAAGGGGAAGCTCCACCCACCTTCATCACTTGAGGTCTTGGTAATAAAGGTAACTGGTCACAGAGTGACCTTCTCTCAAGTATGGGTCTTGTGTGCCTTTATACTGTATAGTAAGGACGTATAATTGGCGACGAGAAACTGGGATTTAAACCACGCGAGCATGGCCACTAGCAGCACAGAAGAGAGGTATTGTGTTGGTGATGATTGGGATGACTTTATTGAGAGACTACAGCAAAGTTTTGTCACTAAGAACTGGTTGGAACAGGATTCGGCCAACAAACGCAGGGCTCACCTCCTGACAGTCTATGAATCCAGAACGTACTCCCTGATGAAGGACCCTCTAGCACCAGAGAAGCCAGCGGACAAGACGTTTGAAGAGCTCAGTAAGTTGATCGGGGAACACCTTCAACCGGCGAGCAGCATGCACATGGCAAGACACCAGTTTTACATGCACCGGCAGCGAGAAGGGCAAATCATTCCAGACTTCGTGGCAAATCTCCGGCGACTGGCACGCCTATGTAAGTTCCCAGATGCATGCAGGGCGGAGATGCTGCGAGACTTTTTTATTAAGGGCATCGGGCACACTGGGGTTTTCAGGAAACTGATTCAGACCAAAGACTTGACCTTGGAAGTGGCGGCTCTGATAACCTAGACATTTATCTCAGGGGAGGAAGAGACCAGAATGATGTATGACAAAAATCTTGGCTCAAATGCGGCAAACGACCAGAGAGTCAACATTGTTCACGCGGCACACAGTTCTCTAGGCAGACAAGGGCAATCGGACATGCCCCAGCATGTATCGAACCCAAAGGGGGAATTCAACAGAGACAATGGCTAGCTGAACGGAGTTTCATGCCATTGCAATGGACAATGCGGCCAGTAATGGGGCCATTAACACCTGTTACTGGTGCGCTTAAGAACAGTTACAGAGACAATCACAGATGATATACTGCTAATGGAGCTTTTGTTTCCAACAACGGGGCCTCCAGCTCATGCTGGAGGTGTGGAGGCAAACACCCAGCCAGAACCTGCAGGTATCAGCAATATACCTGCAGAAACTGCAATGTCAGCGATCACTTGGCGCGTATGTGCAGGAAGCCTGCAGCCAGGTTGATGTATGAGGAGGACGGGCCCGATGTAAGCCCTACGAGGCCAAATGATTACTGGGGGAAATCGCTGGAAGCTGAAGTTCAGCGAGTTCATGTGGAGCACATTTACAGTTCATATACCAGGACGCCACCGATAATGATGAAAGTGTTCCTCAATGACATCCCAGTATTAATGGAGCTAGACATGGGGGCCAGCCAGTCCCTGATGAGTATCAAACAATTCAAAAGGTTGTGGGTGTCCAAGGCCAGGAGGCCAAAATTATTGCCGAATGACGCACAGCTACGGACATATACAAAGGAGATCATTCCGGTGCTAGGTAGCGCCACGGTGTCGTGACCCACAAAGATTCGGAGAACAGATTGCCACTCTGGATTGTCCCGGGAGACGGTCCCGCACTACTGGGAAGGAGTTGGCTTGCTGTCAAGAACTGAATTTGGGGCGATGTCAATGCAATTTCTTCTGTGGAGCGAGTATCATGCTCACAGGTCCTGGACAAATTTGACTCATTATTTCAACCCGGCATCGGCACTTTCATGGGGGCCAAGGTAGTGATCCACATAAACCCGGACACCAGTCCAGTGCACCACAAGGCCAGAGCGGTGCTGTATGTGATGCGGGAAAAGATAGAATGTGAATTGGACTGCCTGCTGAGGGAAGGCATCACCTCGCCAGTTGAATTCAGTGACTGGACGAGCCCGATCGTGCTGGTGCTCAAGGCGGATGGGTCAGTCAGGATATGTGGCGATTACAAGGCCACCATCAATCGGGTATCACTCTAAGACCAGTACTCGCTACCGAGAATGGAGGACCTCTTTGCGACGCTATCCGGTGGCAAATCTTTTTCAAAATTGGACCTAACCTCAGCTTACATGACCCAGGAGCTGGCAAGTGAGTCAAAAAAGCTGACCACCATCACGACACACAAGGGGTTGTTTGAGTATAACACATGTCCGTTCGGCATTAGTTCGGCCGCCGCGATCTTTCAGCGAAATATGGAAAGCCTCCTCAAGTCGATTCAAAGGACGGTGGTTTTTCAAGACGATGTTCTCATCACGGGTCGCGATATTGAAAAACACCTCCACAACCTGGAGCAGGTGCTACGCAGACTGGACCGGGTAGGACTGCGACTGAAAAAGGAGAAGTGCTTCTTCTTAGCTCCAGAGGTAGATTTCCTGGGGAGGAGGGTAGCAACAGACGGGATCAGACCTACTGCGTCTAAAATGGAAGCGATCCAGAGAGCACCCAGACCCCGTAACACGACAGAGCTGCGTTCGTTCTTGGGGCTCCTGAACTATTTTGGCAATTTTCTTCCCAAATTGAGCACGCTGTTAGAGCCACTACACGTGGTCCTACGCAAAGGTTGCGATTGGGTCTTAGGGGACAGCCAGGAAAGGGCTTTTGATAGAGCACGCAATTTGTTCTGCTCCAACAATCTGTTAACGTTATATGACCCGTGTAAGAAACTTGTTTTAACGTGCGATGCGTTGTCCTATGGGGTCAGGTGTGTGTTGCAGCATGTGAATGCCAATGATCAGTTACAGCCGGTAGCTTATGCCTCCAGAAGTCTGCCTCAGGCAGAAAGGGGCTATGGGATGGTAGAAAAGGAAGCGCTAGCATGTGTATATGCAGTAATAAAATTGCACCAGTACCTGTTTGACAGGAAATTTGAGCTGGAAACAGATCACAAACCCTTAACATCCCTTTTGGCTGACAACAAGGCCATAAATGCAAGTGCAACGGCCCGCATACAGAGCTGGGCCCTCATGTTAGCCGCCTATGACTACACAATTCGGCATAGACCGGGCATTGAAAACTGCGCCGAAGCACTCAGCAGGCTCCCACTAGCCACGACTGAGGGGGCAACTGAGCATGATGCTGAGATGGTCATGGCTGTTGAAGCTTTCGAAAGCAAAGGCTCACCTGTGACAGCCCGTCAGATTAAAGTCTGGACAAATAAAGACCCGCTACTGTCTTTAGTTAAGAAATTTGTCCTGAATGGGGACTGGGCAGCCATGTACAGGGCATGCCCTGAGGAGTTTAAACCGTTTCATAGGCGCAAGGATGAACTCTCGATTCAGGCCAATTGCCTACTGTGGGGAAACTGAGTAGTCATGCCTCAGAAGGGCAGAGAGGTGTTTATCAGAGAACTTCACAATGAGCACCCGGGCAATGTCATGATGAAGGCAATTGCCAGGTCACACGTTTGGTGGCCTGGAATAGATGCAGACCTTGAACTTTGTGTTCGCAGGTGCAACACGTGTGCTCAGCAGGGCAACGCACCCAGGGAAGCCCCCCTTAGCCCCTGGTCCTGGCCCGCCAAGCCTTGGTCACGCATCCATGTGGACTACGCAGATCCTTTCATGGGAAAAATGTTTTAGTTGTAGTAAACGCCTACTCTCTGCAGTAGGGAATTCCACAGGTTAACAACTCTCTGAGTGAAGAAATTTCTCCTCATCTCGGTCCGAAATGGCTTACCCCTTATTCTTAGACTGTGTACCCTGGTTCTGGACTTCCCAATATCGGGAACATTCTTCCTGCATCTAACTTGTCCTGTCCCATCAGAATTTTATATGTTTCTATGAGATCTCCTCTCATCCTTCTAAACTCCAGTGAATACAGGCCCAGTCGATCCAGTCTCTCCTCATATGTCAGTCCCTCCATCCCGGGAATCAGTTTGGTGAACCTTCGCTGCATTCCCTCAATAGCAAGAATGTCCTTTCTCAGATTAGGAGATCAAAACTGAACACAATATTCCAAGTGAGGCCTCACCAAGGCCCTGTACAACTGCAGTAAGAGCTCCCTGCTCCTATACTCAAATCCCCTAGCTATGAAGGCCAACATATCATTTGCCTTCGTCACCACCTGCTGTACCTGCATGCCAACTTTCAATGACTTTTGTACCATGACACCCAGGTCTCGTTGCACCTCTGCTTTTCCTAATCTGCCGCCATTCAGATAATATTCTGCTGTTGTGTTTCTGCCCCCAAAGTGGATAATCTCACATTTACCCACAGTATACTGCATCTGCCATGCATTTGCCCACTCACCTAACCTGTCCAAGTCACCCTGCAGCCTCTTAGCATCGTCCTCACAGCTCACACCACCACCCAGTTTAGTGTCATGGAGATATAACACTCAATTCCTTCATCCAAATCATTAATGTATATTGTAAAAAGCTAGGATCCCAGCACGGAGCCCTGCGGCACCCCACTAGTCACTGCCTGCCATTCTGAAAAGGACCCGTTTATCCCGACTCTCTGCTTCCTGTCTGCCAACCAGTTCTCTATCCACGTCAGTACATTACCCCCAATACCATGTGCTTTAATTTTGCACACCAATCTCTAATGTGGGACCTTGTCAAAAAGCCTTTTAAAAGTCCAAATACACCACATGCATTGGTTCTCCCTTCTCCACTCTACTAGTTGCATCCTCAAAAAATTCCAGATTTGTCAAGCATGATTTCCCTTTCATAAATCCATGCTGACTTGGACCGATCCTGTCACTGCTTTCCAAATGCGCTTTTAGTTCATCTTTAATAATTGATTCCAACATTTTCCCCACTACTGATATCAGGCTAACTGGTGTATACCCGTTTTCTCTCTCCCTCCTTTTTTAAAAAATGGTGTTACATTAGCTACCCTCCAGTTCATAGGAACTGATCCAGAGTCGATAGACTGTTGTAAAATGATCCCCAATGCATCCACTATTTCTAGGGTCACTTCCTTAAGTACTCTGGGATGCTGACTATCAGGCCTCAGGAATTTATCAGCCTTCAATCCCATCAATATCCCGAACACAATTTCCTGCCTAATAAGGATATCCTTCAGTTCCTCCTTCTCACTGGACCCTCGGGTCCCCTAGGTTATTGTGTCTTCCTTCGTGAAGACAGAATCAAATTATTTGTTCTGCTGGTCTGCCATTTCTTTGTTCCCTATTATAAATTCATCTGAATCTGACTGCAAGGGACCTACGTTTGTTTTCACTTACCTTTTTCTCTTCACATATCTATAGAAGTTTTTGCAGTCAGTTTTTATGTTCCCGGCAAGCTTCCTCTCATACTCTATTTCCCCCCTCTTAATTAAACCCTTTGTCCTTCTCTGCTGAATTCTAAATTTCTCCCAGTCCTCAGATTTGCTGCTTTTTCTGGCCAATTTATATGCCTCTTCCTTATATTTAACACTATCTTTATTTTCCCTTGTTAGCCACGGTTGAGCCACCTTCCCCGTTTTATTTTTACTCGAGACAGGGATGTACAATTGTTGAAGTTCATCCATGTTATCTTTAAATGTTTGCCATTGCCTATCCACTGTCAACCCTCTAAGAATCACTCATCAGTCTATTCTAGCCAATTCACGTCTCATACCATCGAAGTTACATTTCCTTATGTTCAGGACTCTAGACTCTGAATTAACTGTGTCACTCTCCATCTTAATAAGGAATTCTACCATTGGAAAAGTTAAAAATATAATAAATGATATAAATTTGTTGTGGGGTGGGGTGTTTTGGACAGTTATCAGTATGAATTAATACACATATTATCATTAAATGTATTTTATTTAACATAACATTGTTGCGTATTTTCTCAGATAAGACCGCTTCTCCCTGTAAGTGCGTTGACTGTAAGTTCTTATCCTCCTCCATCTCAGTCTGCCATCTCTTTGATTGGGCACATAATGGTCTTCAATATACTGGGCGACATCTGGGCGTTATACCTCATCTTAGTGTTAAAATGGACGTTAAGTGGGTGGTAGCGATGCAAAACTTATGGAAAGTCTAGCCCATGGTCTCTAATAGGTCCTACACTTTCTCTAGTGATCCTCTTGCTCTTAATGTATGTATAAAACATCTCTGGGGGTTGCTTGATTTTACTTGCCAAAGATTTTTCATGCTCTCTCTTCGCTTTCCTAATTTCCTTTTTACATCCCCCCCCGCCCCCCCCGCACTCTATATTCCTCTAGGCTTTCTGGAGCATTGAGCTCTCCGTATCTGTCATCAGCCTTCCCTTTTTTTCGTTATCTTACCCTGTGTGTCACTTGACATCCAGCGGGCTCTGGATTTGTTGGTCCCACCCTTTTCTTTAAGGGAACATACTTGCTCTGAACCCTCAGGAACTCCTCCTTGCATGCCTCCCACTGCTCTGACACCGATTTACCTTCAAGTAGCTGTTTTCCAGTCCACTTTGGCTAAATCACATCTCAGCTCAGCAAAATTGGCTTTTCCCCAATTGAGAACTTTTATTCCGGGTCTATCAATGTCCTTTTCCACAACTACCCTAAATCTAACTGAATTATGATCACTAGCACCAAAATGCTCTCCCACAGATACCCCTTCCACCTGCTCAGCTTCATTCCCTAAAATTAAATCCAGAACCACCCCTCCTGTGTTGGGCTTGCTGCATACTGGCTAAAAAAAAGTTCTCTTGATTGCATTTTAGGAATTCTGCACTTTCAGTATCTGGTCATTTTCACATTGCTGTTTGTGGGAGCTTCCTGTGCACAAATTGGCTGTTGTGTTTCCCACATTACAACAGTGACTTCACTAAAAAAGTACTTAATTTATCTCTAACCCCACAAATCAGGAAACACTCAGTAAGTTTGTTCATTTCCACTGCACATTTATTTCCAGATATTAAACTTCTCACATTTAAGTTGGTGAAATAATGTGACTTGAAACATAAATGACGGACAGGAAAAGACCCGTTGCTCCATCCAGCCTGTCTCACAAAACCGCGATGCTCTGTCCCCGCAGACAACATTCAGCGATGACTTGAAACCGCTCGGTGAGTTGTCCTGAGTTCCCCCTTCTGTGTCGTTCCGGCTCGCATCCTCAATCTTGCTTGTGAAAGTGCTAACTGTCACACCCTTTCATTTGCCATTCCTTTAGGCCGTGCCATACTCAGTGGATTGGAATTGAGTTACAGAGCCAGCAATGCTCGGATGAAACATCAGCTCCTAAACATTAACAGGTTGAAGGGGGAGGTGGGGGGGGGCGGTGGAGTGTTGGGGGATGGGGGCGATGGGCGGGGGGGATGTGGATCTAATTATCGGGATGCATCGGCACCATTTGTCCATTCCCGGCTCCCGTGCTGTGTTACCTTTTAGCACACTCCAGAACTCAGCTTGCTGACACCTAAAGACACCCCAGAATGAGGAGAATCCATTCACTTCCCTCCCCACAAGACACGAGAGACAAACCGGTGGCTGGAAAATGCCGTCACGTGACGAATGAAGAGGAGACAGCTTTCAAGGCAGCTGATCTTCAGTCGGGCATTCTCTGCACACTGCTGGCGACTAACCAAGTAGCCGAGGAGGATGGGAACGGAGGCTTCAGCGACCGGGACAGACATGATAAAGTGATCATTACCCATGAATGCCACACTGCTGGGATACCCTAATATGATGGGCATTCCATCTCAACAGACAGCCCACCAATCAGAAGCTGGCAAGATCCAAATACAGGTCCTGATGGTTCAGTTTACTGTTTGGATCTGGCGCTGGCACCCGTGAATAACACTCACTTTGATCAATGTCTCCTAGGAGCTGGAGAGTCTGTTCCCTTGCAGGGTCCACCCTTCTCACCCTGAGTACAAGTGGGTCAGTGTCCAACAGTGTGTGGAGCGTGTTGGAACGGAGAGTCTGTTCCCTCGCAGGGTCCACCTTCTCACCCTGCGTACCAGTTGGTCAGTGTCCAACAGTGTGTGGAGCATGTTGGAATGAAAAATAAGGAGTCTCTAAATAAAAAGTAGGCTTGTCTTTAATCTTCAAATGACTCCTCTGTGAAGTCAGACCGGCAATATTTAGCACCAGGGTGTATGAGAAGGACGGTTTGTGAGGCAAGTAAAGGGTTAACCAGAACCACCTTCTGCTGCGATGTTCCGTAGCATCCTGGAGATCCGGCAAGCCTGAGCAACAGAATCTAGAAATGAAAGAACGAAAGGCTGTCCAGTCTCCTCCCTGACTGCCCGAGGTCCTCGAGCAGAGAGGTGATTGTCCGCTGATACAACCAAGTCGATCGATCAGGTGACACCCAAAGTGCTGAAGATATTCTGGACTACCTCAATGTGGACCATCCACGGGTCAGGGTGAACGACAGAGCGGCTGAGTGTGCCGTCTGTAGTAGTGTCCACTCCGGCCTAACGTGGCAGCAAGAGTGTCACCCCGTCGTTCAAGCACCAATGGACAGCAACACGTCAACTTGACAGAGGTACACAGGAGGGGGTCCCAGACTGTAGAAATACCGGCCCACTGTCTGTCTGTAGACATAGAAACATAGAAACATGGAAATTTACAGAGCAGGTGGAGGTCATTCCGGCCCATCGTATCCGTGCCAGCCGACAAAGAGCCGCACGGCCCTCGGTCAGCAGCCCTAAAGGTTCTATATAAATCTCTGAACAATGACGGAAAGGTAAAGAGCACCCAGCCCAACCAGTCAGCCTCACACAACTGCGACATACCTTATACTGAAAACATTCTACACTCTACAACTGGAGCCATGTGATCTCCTGGGAGAGGCAAAAACCAGATAAAAACCCAGGCCAATTTAGGGAGAAAAAACCTGGGAAAATTCCTCTCCAACCCATCCAGGTGATGGAAACTAGCCCAGATCACACTGGCCGTATTCGATTCCCTGCAGTACTTACCATTATATCTGCACTGCCCAACAAAAAGTCAAACGGTCTAACCCCAATTACCAGCTCTAGGTCCGTAACCCTGCAGGTTACTGCACTTTAAGTGCCCATCTAACCATCTCTTAAAAGTGGTGAAGGTTTCTGCATCCACCACTTTTCCAGTCAGCGAGTTCCGGATCCTCACAACACTCTGCGTAAAGAAACCCCCCCTCAAATCCCCTCTGAATCTTCCACCAACCACTGAAAAAATATGCCCCCTTGAAATGGACAGCTCCATTAATGAAATTCGGCCCTTTCTGTCCACTATGTCCAGCCCTCTTAATATTTTGTACACCTCGATGAGGTCTCCTCTCAACTTTCTCTGTTCCATTGAGAACAAACCCAGCCTATCCAATCTGTCTTCATAACTAAGATTCTCCGTTCCAGGCAGCATCCTCGTAATTCTCCTCTGCACCCTCTCCAGTGCAGTCACGTCCTTCCTACAATAGGGCGACCAGAACTGCATGCAGTATTCCACTATGGTCAATCCAAAGTATTATACAATTTAAGCATAACCTCACTGCTCTTATATTCTATGCCTTGGCCAAAATAGGCAAGCATTCCGTATGCCCTCTTAACCACCTTATCCACCTGGCCTGCTACTTTCAGGGATCTGTGGACAAGCACTCCAAGGTCCCTTTGTTCATCTACACTATTAAGTGGCCTACTGCCTAATGTGTATACCCTTATCCTTATTAGCCCTCCCAAAGTGCATCACTCCACACTTCTCTGAATTATATTCCATTTGCCAGTGCTCTGCCCACCTGACGAGTAGATTGATATCCTCCTGCAGCTCATGACTTTCCTCTTCATTATCAAGCATAGACATGTTGACTTACCCCGCACCGAGTCTGAAAGTGTACCATATCCTATTATACCGTTCACACACCGAGCCTGCTGAAATGACAAGTGAACTCATCCTTGTCCACTGGCCTTGAAGCCCATTCCTCCTGAATGTCGCAGCATTACCTGAAGAGCCTGATGACTGTAGCCCAAATGCCAGGAGGAAACTGTGTCCGAAGACCACCATCTTTCGTTCAGATGCTGCGACAAAGGAAAACTGTGGAAACATTACTGGCCGAGTGATAGACATCAAGACTGCTCAACTGGAGACATATCTTCATCAGTTGAGCCTTCTGGATAACTATCTCTCACTCTCAGTGTGGATGGTGACCAATATGCCCACTAGTAGATAGTTCCTATGATGGTCACACATTGAAACATAGAAACATAGAAATTTACAGCGCAGAAGGAGGCCATTTCGGCCCATCGTATCTGCGCCGGCCGACAAAGAGTCACACGGTTCTTGGTCAGCATCCCTAAAGGTTACATATAAACTTATGAACAATGACGGAAAGGCAAAAAGCACCCAGCCCAACCAGTCCGCCTCACACAACTACAACACCCCTTATACTGAAAACATCGACACTCCATCCCAACCGGAGCCATGTGATCTCCTGGAAGAGGCAAAAACCAGATAAAAACCCAGGCCACTTTAGGGAGGAAAAATCTGGGAAAATTCCTCTCCGAGCCATCCAGGTAATCGACAGTAGTCCAGGAGATCACTCTGGCCGTATTCTGTTCCCTGCAGTACTTACCATTTTATCTGTGACGTCCAACATAAGGTCATCCAGTCTAATCCCAATTACCAGCTCTCGGTCCGTAACCCTGCAGGTTGCGACACTTTTAGTGCCCATCCAACCATCTCTTAAAAGTGGTGAGGGTTTCTGCATCCACCACTCTTCCACGCAGCGAGTTCCAGATACCCACAACTCTCTGCGTAACCAAGCCCCCCCTCAAATACCCTATAAACGTTCCACCAACCAACTTAAAACTATGCCCCCTCGTAATAGACCCCTCCACCAATAGAAATAGACCCTTACAAAACACTATGTCCAGGCCCCTCAATATTTTGTACACCTCAAGGAGGTCTCCTCTCAACCTCCTCTGTTCCAATGAGAAAAAACCCAGCCTATCCAATCTCTCCTCATAACTAAGATTCTCCATTCCAGGCAGCATCTTCGTAAATGTCCTCTGCACCATCTCTAGTGCAATCACATACTTCCTATAATAGGGCGGCCAGAACTGCAAGCAGCACTCCAGCAGTGGCCTAACGAAAGAATTATACAATTTCAGCATAACCTCGTTACTCTTATATTCTATGCCTTGGCCAAAATAGGCAAGCATTCCGTATGCCTTCTTAAGCACCTTATCCACCTGGCCTGCTTCGTTCAGGGAATCTGTGGACAAGCACTCCAAGGTCCCTTTGTTCATCTGCACTATTAAGTGGCCTACCGCTTAATGTGTATAACCTGTCCTTATTAGACCTCCCAAAGTGCATCACTTCACACTTCTCTGAATTATATTCCATTTGCCAGTGCTCTGTCCACCTGACAAGTAGATTGATATCCTCCTGCAGCCCATGACTTTCCTCTTCATTATAAACGATAGACATGCTGACTGACCCCACATCGAGTCTGAAAGTGTCCTATTATACCGTTCACACACCGAGTCTGATGACATGACAAGTTAACTCATCCATGTCCAATGACCTTGAAGCCCATTCCTCCTGAATGTTGCAGCATTACCTGAAGAGCCGGATGAATGTAGCTCAAATGCCTGGAGGACAAAGTGCCCCAAGACCACAATCTCTTGTTCAGATGCTGCGACAAAGGAGAACTGTGGAAACACTACTGGCCAAGTGATAGACATCAAGAATGCTCAACAGGAGACATATCTTCATCAGTTGAGCCTTCTGAATGACTATCTCTCACTCTCAGTGTGGATGGTGACCTGTATGCCCACTAGTAGATAGTTCCTCTGATGGTCAGACATAGAAAGTTAGAAACAAAGAAACATAGAAATATACAGCGCAGAATGAGGCCATTTCGGGCCATCGTTTCTGTGCCAGCCGACAAAGATCCGCACGTACCTTGGTCATCAGCCCGAAAAGTTACATATAAACCTATGAGCAATGACGGAAAGGCAAAGAGCACCCAGCCCAACCAGTCCGCCTCACACAACTGTGGCACCCCTTATCCTGAGAACATCTATACTCCACCCCAACCGGAGCCATGTGATCTCCTGAGAGAGGAAAAACCAGAAAAATTCCCAGGCCAATTTAGGGAGAAAAAAATCTGGGAACATTCCTCTCCGACCCATCCAGGCGATCGACACGAGTCTAGCAGATCACACCCTGGCCGTATTCTATTCCCTGCAGTACTTACCATTATATCTGCGCCATTCAACAAATGGTCATCCAATCTAATCCCAATCACCAGTTCTAGATCCGTAACCCTGCAGGTTACTGCACTTTAAGTGCCCATCCAACCATCTCTTAAAAGTGGTGAGGGTTTCTGCATCCACCACTCTTCCAGGCAGCGAGTTCCAGATGCCCACCACCCTCTGCGTAAAGAAGCAGCCCCTCAAATCCCCTCTAAATCTTCCACCAACCACCTTAAAACTATGCCCCCTCTTAATGGACACCTCCATATAAACATAGAAACATAGAACATAGGTGCAGGAGTAGGCCATTCGACTCTGCACCACCATTCAATATGACCATGGCTGATCATGCAACTTCAGTACCCCATTCCTGCTTTCTCTCCATACCCCTTGATCCCTTCAGCCGTAAGGGCCACATCTAACTCCCTTTTGAATATATCTAACGAACTGGCCGCAAAAACTTTCTGTGGAAGAGGATTCCACGGGTTCACAATTCTCGGAGTGAAGAAGTTTCTCCTCATCTCGGTCCTAAATAGCTTACCCCTTATCCTTAGACTGGTGACCCCTGGTTCTGGACTTCCCCAACAAAGGGAACATTCTGTCCAGTCCCGTCAGATATTTCTATGTTTCTATGAGATCCCGCCTCATTCTTCTAATTTCCAGTGAATATAAGCCGAGTCGATCCAATCTTTTTTCATATGTCAGTCCTGCCATCCCGGGAATCAGTCTGGTGAAACTTCGCTGCACTCCCTCAATAGCAAGAATGTCCTTCCTCAGATTAGGAGACCAAAACTGAACACCATATTCAAGGTGTGGCCTCACCAAGGCCCTGTCCAACTGCTGTAAGATCTCACCGCTCCTACACTCAAATCTTCTCGCGATGAAGGCCAATATGCCATTTGTCTTCTTCCCCCCGACTGCTATTTCCATCAATGGAAATATACCGTTACTATCCACTATGTCCAAGCCCCTCAATATTTTGTACACATCGATGAGGTCTCATCTCAACCTCCTCTGTTCCAATGAGAACAAACCCAGCCTATCCAATCTGTCCTCATAACTAAGATTCCCAATTCCATGTTGCATCCTCGTAAATCTCCTCTGCATCCTCTCTAGTGCAATCACATCCTTCCTATTATTCAGCAACCAGAACTGCATGCAGTACGCCAACTGTGGCCTAACCAAAGCATTATACAATTTTTGCATAAGCTCCTTGCTCTTATACTCTATTACTGGGCCAATAAGCATTGCATATGCCTACTTAACCACATTATCCCCCTGACCTGCTATTTTCAGGGATCTGTGGACAAGCACTCCAAGGTCCCTTTGTTCATCTATACTATTATGGGCCTACCGCTTAATGTATATATCCTATCCTTTTTAGCCCCCGCAAAGTGCATCACCTCGCACTTCTTTGAATTATATTCCACTTGCAAATGCTCCCCCACCTGACCAGTAGATTGATATCCTCCTGCAGCCCATGACTTTCCTCTTCATTATCACCCATAGACATGCTGACTTACCCCACACCGAGTCTGAAAGTGTACAGTGTCCTATTATACCGTTCACACACTGAGCCTGCTGAAATGACAAGTGAACTCATCCATGTCCACTGGCCTTGAAGCCCATTCCTCCTGAATGTCGCAGCATTACCTGAAGAGCCTGATGAGAGTAGCCCAAAAACCACCATCTCTCTTTCAGATGCTGCGATAAAGGAGAACTGTGGAAACAGTACTGGCCGAGTGATAGACATCAAGAATGCTCAAGTGGAGATATATCTTCATCAGTTGAGCCTTCTGGATCACCGTCACTCATTCTCAGTGTGGATGGTGACCAGTATGCCCACTAGTAGATTGTTCCTCTGATGGTCAAACATAGAAACATAGAAACAGAGAAATTTGCAGCACAGAAGGGGGCCATTTCTGCCCAGCATGTCCGCGCTGTCCAAGAAAAATCCGCTCAGCCGTTGGTCAGCAGCGCTAAACGTTACATATAAAACTATGAACAATGACGGAAAGGCAAAGAGCACCCAGCCCAACCAGTCTGCCTCACACAACTGTGACAACCCTTATACTGAAAACATCAACACTCCACCCCAACCGGAGCCATGTAACCTCCTGGGAGAGGCAAAAACCAGATAAAAACCCAGGCCAATTTCGGGAGACAAAATCTGGGAAAATTCCTCTCTGACCCATCCAGGCGATCGACACTAGTCCAGGAGATCAGACCCTGGCCATATTCTATTCCTTGCATTACTGACCATTATATCTGCGCCGTCCAACAAAAGGTCATCCAGTCGAATCCCAATTACCAGCTCTGGGTCCATAACCCTGCAGGTTACTGCATTTTAAGTGCCCATCGAACCATCTCTTAAAAGTGGTGAAGGGGTTCTGCATCCACCACTCTTCCAGGCAGCGAGTTCCAGACCCCACAACACTCTGCTTAAACTAGCCCCCCTCAAATCCGTTCTAAACTTTCCACCAACCACTTTACAGCTATGCCCCCTCGTTAAAAACCCTTCCACCAATGGAAATAGGCCCTTACTATCCACTATATCCAGACCCCTCAATATTTTGTACACCTCGATGAGGTCCCCTCTCAACTTCCTCTGTTCCAATGAGAACAAACCCAGTCTATCCAATCTGTCCTCATAACTAAGTTTCTCCATTCCACGCAGCATCCTAGTAAATCTCCTCTGCACCCTCTCCAGTGCAATCACGTCTTTCCTACAATACGGCGACCAGAACTGCACGCAGTACTCCAGCTGTGGCCTAAACAAAGTATTATACAATTTAAGCATAACCTCACTGCTCTTATATTCTATGCCTCGGCCAATAAAGATAAGCATTCAGTATGCCTTCTTAACCACCTTATCCACCTGGCCAGCTAATTTCAGTGATCTGTGGACGAGCACTCCAAGGTCCCTTTTTTCCTCTACACTATTAAGTGCCTACTGCGTAATGTGTATACCCTTTCCTTATGAGCCCTCCCAAAGTGCATCACCTCACACTTCTCTGAATTATATTGCATTTGCCAGTACTCTGCCCACCTGACCATTGGATTGATATCCTCCTGCAGCCCATGACTTTCCTCTTCATTATCACCCATAGACATGCTGACTTACCCCGTACCGAGTCTGAAAGTGTACAATGTCCTATTATACCGTTCACACCCCGAGCCTGCTGAAATGACAAGTGAACTTATCCATGTCCACTGGCCTTGAAGCCCATTCTTCCTGAATCTCGCAGCATTACCTAAAGAGCCTGATGACTGTAGCCCAAATGCCTGGCGGACACTGTGCCCCAAGACCACCATCTCTCGTTCAGATGCTGCGACAAAGGAGAACTGTGGAAACATTACTGGCTGAGTGATCGACATCAAGAATGCTCAACTGGAGACATATCTTCATCAGTTGAGCCTTCTGGGTGACTATCACTCACTCTCAGTACGGATGGTGACCAATATGCCCACTAGTGGACAGTTCCTCTGATGGTCAAACATAGAAACCTAGAAACATAGAAATTTACAGCGCAGAAGGAGGCCATTTCGGCCCAATCGTGTCCGCGCCGGCTGACAAAGAGTCGCACGGCCCTCGGTCAGCAGCCCTAAAAGTTACATGTAAACCTATGAACACTGACGGAAAGGTAAAGAGAACCCAGCCCAACCATTCCGCCTCACACAACTGCGACGCCCCTTACACTGAAACATTCTGCACTCCACCCCAATTGGAGCCATGTGATCTCCTGGTAGAGGCAAAAACTAGATAAAAAACCAGGCCAATTTCGGGAGAAGAAATCTGGGAAATTTCCTCTCCGACCCATCCGGGTGATCGACACTAGTCTAGGAGATCACTCTGGCCGTATTCTATTCCTTGCAGTATTCAGCATTATATCTGCACCGTCCAACAAATAGTCATCCACTCGAATCCCAATTACCAGCTCTAGGTCCATAACCCTGCAGGTTGCTGCACTTTAAGTGACCATCAAACCATCTCTTAAAAGTGGTGAGGGTTTCTGCATCCACCACTCTTCCAGGCAGCGAGTTCCAGATCGCGACAGTCCTCTGCGTAAACAAGCCCCCCCCTAAATCCGCTCGAAATCTTCCAACAACCACCTCAAAACTATGCCCCCTTGTAATAGACTCCTACATAGAAACATGGAACATATGTGCAGGAGTAGGCCATTTGGCCCTTCGAGCCTGCACCACCATTCAATATGACCATGGCTGATAATGCAACTTCAGTACCCCATTCCTGCTTTCTCCCCATACTTCTTGATCCCTTTAGCCGTAAGGGCCACATCTAACTCCCTTTTGAATATATCTAATGAACTGGCCTCAACAACATTCTGTGGGAGAGAATTCAACAGGTTCACAATTCACTGAGTGAAGAAGTTTCTCCTCATCTCGGTCCTAAATGGCTAACCCCTTATCCTTAGACTATGACCCCTGGTTCTGGGCTTCCCCAACATCAGAAACATTCTTCCTGCATCTAACATGCCCAATCCCGTCAGATATTTATATGTTTCTATCAGATCCCCCCTCATTCTTCTAAATTCTAGTGAATATAAGCCGAGTCGATTCGGTCTTTCTTCATTTGTCAGCACTACAATCCCGGGAATCAGTCTGGAGAACCTTCGCTGCACTCCCTCAATAGCACGAATATCCTTCCTCAGATTAGGAGGCCAAAACTGTACACAATATTCAAAGCCCTGTACAACTGCAGTAAGACCTCCCTGCTCCTATACTCAAATCCCTCTCGCGATGAATGCCAACATGCCATTTGCCTTCTTCACCGCCTGCTATTTCCACCAATGGAAATAAACCCTTACTATCCACTATGCGCAGGCCCCTCAATATTTTGAACACCTCGATCAGGTCTCCTCTCAACCTCCTCTTTTTCAATGAGAACAAACACAGGCTATCAAATATGTCCTCATAACTAAGATTCTCTATTCGAGGCAGCATCCTAGTAAATCTCCTCTGCACCCTCTCTCGTGCAATCACGCCCTTCCTATAATAGGGCGACCAGAACTACACGCAGAGCTCCAGCTGTGGCCTAACCAAAGAATTATACAATTTAAGCATGAACTCCCTGCTCTTATATTCTATTACTCGGCCAATAAAGGCAAGCATTCTGTACTCCTTCTTAGCGGCCTTATCCACCTGGCCTGCTACTGAAGTGAACTCATCCTTTACCACTGACCTTGAAGCCCATTCCTCCTGAATGTCGTAGCATTACCTGAAGAGCCTGATGACTGTAGCCCAAATGCCTGGAGGACACAGTGCCCCAAGACCACCATCTCTCGTTCAGACAAAGGAGAACTGTGGAAACATTACTGTCCGAGTGATAGACATCAAGCATGCTCAACTGGAGACATATCTTCATCAGTTGAGCCTTCTGGATGACTATCACTCCCTCTCAGTGCGGATGGTGAACAGTATGCCCACTGGTAGATAGTTCCTCTGATGGTCAAACATAGAAACATAGAAACATAGAAATTTACAGCGCAGAAGGACGTTATTTCGGCACATCGTGTCCGCGCCGGCCGATAAAGAGTCGCACGACCCTCGGTCAGCAGCCTTAAAGTTTACATATAAACCTATGAAGAATGACGGAAAGGCAAAGAGCACCCAGCCCAACCAGTCCACCTCACACAACAGCGACATCCCTTATACTGAAAACATCTACACTCCACCCCAATTGGAGCCATGTGATCTCCTGGGACCATCTCTTAAAAGTGGTGCGGGTTTCTGCATCCACCACTCTTCCAGGCAGCGAGTTCCAGACCCCCACAACCCTCTGCGTAAAGAAGCCCCCCCCTCAAATCCCCTCTAAACCTTCCACCAACCACCTTAAAACTATGCCCCTTCATAATGGACCCCTGCACTAATGGAAATAGACCCTTACTATCCACTATGTCCAGGACCCTCAATATTTTGTACACTTCGATGAGGTCTCCTCTCAACCTCCTCTGTTCCAATGAGAACAAACCCAGCCAATCCAATCTGTCCTCAGAACTAAGCTTCTCCATTCCAGGCAGCATCCTGGTAAATCTGCTCTGCACCCTCTCTAGTGCAGTCACGTCCTTCCTACAATACAGCACCAGAACTGCACGCAGCACTCCAGCAGTGGCCTAATTAAAGTATTATACAATTTAAGCATAACTTCACTGCTCTTATATTCTCTGCCTTGGCCAAAATAGGCAAGCATTCCGTATCTTCACCAGTTGAGTCTTCTGGATCACTATCACTCACTCTCGGTGTGGATGATGACCAGTATGCCAACTAGTAGATAGTTACTCTGATGGTCAAACATAGAAACATCGAAATTTACAGCGCAGATTTACATTTTGGCCTAGTGTGTCCACGCATGGCCCTTGTTCAGCTGCCTTAAATTTTATACATAAACCTATGAACGATGACGGAAGGGCAAAGAGCACCCAGCCCAACCAGTCCGCCTCACACAACTGCGACACTCCTTATACTGAAACATTCTACACTCCATCCCATCTGAAGGCATGTGATCTCCTGGGAGAGGCAAAAACCAGATAAAAACCCAGGCCAATTTAGGGAGAAAAAATCTGGGAAAATTCCTCTCCGACCCATCCAGGTGATCGACACTAGTCCACGAGATCACCCTGGCCGTATTCTATTCCCTGCAGTATTTACCATTATATTTGCACCGTCCAATAGTAGGTCATCCAGTCTAATCCCAATTACCAGCTCTAGGTCCGTAACCCTGCAGGTTACTGCACTTTAAGTGCCCATCCAACCATCTCGGAAAAATGGTGAGGGTTTCTGCAGCGGGTTCCAGATCCCCACAACCCTCTACATAAAGAAGCGCCCCCTCAAATCCTTCCACCAACCACCTTAAAACTCTGCCCCCTCATAATAGACCCCTCCATAGAAACATAGAAACATAGAACATCGGTGCAGGTGCAGGCATTTCGGCCCTTCGCGCCTGCACCACCATTCAATAAGACCATGGCTGATCATGCAACTTCAGTACACCATTCCTGCTTTCTCTCCATACCGCTTGATCCCTTTAGCCGTAAGGGCCACATCCAACTACCTTTTGAATATATCTAACAAACTGGCCTCAACAACTCTCTGTGGTAGAAAATTCCACAGGTTCACAATTCTCTGAGTGAAGAAGTTTCTCCTCATCTCGGTCCTAAATGGCTAACCCCTTATCCTAAGTCTGTGAACTCTGGTTCCAGACTTGCCCAACATCGGGAACATTCTTCCTGCATCTCACCTGCCCAGTCCCATCAGAATGTTTCTATGAGATCCCCCCTCATTCTTCTAATTTCCAGTGAATATAAGCCTAGTCGATCCAGTCTTTATTCATATGTCAGTCATACCATCCAGGGAATCAGTCTGTTGAACCTTCATGCACTCCCTTAATAGCAAGAATGTCCTTCCTCAGATTAGGAGGCCAAATTGTACACAATATTCAAGGTTCGTCCTCACCAAGGCCCTGTACAACTGCAGTAAGACCTCCCTGTTCCTATACTCAAATCCTCTCGCGATGAAGGCCAATATGCCATTTGCCTTCTTCACTGCCTGCTATTTGCAACAAAGGAAATAGACCCTTATTATCCGCTGTGTCCAGGCCCCACAATATTTTGCACACCTCACTGAGAGCTCCTCTCAAACTCCTCGTTTTCAATGAGTACAAACATAACCTATCAAATCTGTCCTCATAACTAAAATTCTCTACTTCAGGCAGCAACATAGTAAATCTCCACTGCACCCTCTCCAGTGCAATCTCGTCCTTCCTATAATAGGGTGACCAGAACTACACGCAGTACTCCAGCTGTGGCCTAACCAAAATATTATACAATTTACGCATAACCTCCCTGCTTTTATATTCTATTACTTGGCCAATAAAGGCAAGCATTCCGTATGTCTTTTTAACCAGCTTATCCACCTGGCCTGCTACTTTCAGGGATTTGTGGAGAAGCACTTCAAGGTCCCGTTGTTCCTCTACACTATTAAGTGTCCTACCGCTTAATGTTTATACCCCTTCCTTATTAACCCTCCCAAAGTGCATCACCTCGCACTTCTCTGAATTATATTCCATTTGCAAATGCTCTCCCATCTGACCAGTAGATTGATATCATCCTGCAGCCCATGACTTTTCTCTTGATTATCAACCATAGACATGCTGACTTATCCCACACCGAGTCTGAAAGTGTCCAATGTCCTAAATGACAGGTGAACTCATCCATGTCCACGAGCCTTGAAGCCCATTCCTGCTGAATGTCGCAGCATTACCTGAAGACCCTGATGACTGTAGCCCAAATGCCTGGCGGACACTGTGGCCCAAGACCAACATCTCTCGTTCAGATGCTGCGACAAAGGAGAACTGTGGAAACATTACTGGCCGAGTGATAGACATCAAGAATGCTCAACTGGAGACATATCTTCATCAGTTGAGCCTTCTGGGTGACGATCACTTACTCTCAGTGTGGATGGTGACCAGTATGCACAGTAGTAGATAGTTCCTCTGATGGTCAAATATTGAAACATAGAAACATAGAAATTTACAACGCAGAAACAGACCATTTCGGCCCATTGTGTCCACACCGGCCGACAAAGAGCCGCACGGCCCTCGGTCAGCAGCCCTAAAGATTACATATAAACCTATGAACAATGACGGAAAGGCAAAGAGCACCCAGCCCAATCAGTCCGCCTCACACAACTGCGACACCCTTTATACTGAAAACATCTACACTCCATCCCAACCTGAGCCATGTGATCTCCTGGGAGAGGCAAAAACCAGTGAAAAACCCAGGCCAATTTCGAGAAAAAATCTGGGAAAATTCCTCTGTGACTCATCCAGCCGATCGACACTAATCCAGGAGATCACACGCCTGGCCGTATTCTATTCCCTGCAGTACTTATCATTATATCTGCGTCGTCCAACGAAAGGTCATCCAGACTAATCCCAATTACCAGATCTAGGTCCGTAACCCTGCAGGTTACTGCACTTTAAGTGCAAATCCAACCATCTCTTAAAAGTGGTGAGGGTTTCTGCAGTGAGTACCAGATCCCCACAACCCTCTACCTAAAGAAGCCCCCCCACCCCACACTCTCAAATCACCTCTAAACCTTTCACCAACCACCTTAAAACTATGCTCGTAACATAGAAACATAGAAAAATAGAAAATAGGTGCAGGAGTAGGCCATTCGGCCTACTGAGCCTGCACCACCATTCAATATGACCACGGCTGATCATGCAACTTCCGTACCCCATTCCTGTTTTCTCTCCCTATCCCTTGATCGCTTTAGCCCTAAGGGCCACAGCTAACTCCCTTTTGAATATATCTAATGAACTGGCGTCAACAACTTTCTGTGGTAGAGAATTCCACATGTTCACAATTCACTGAGTGAAGAAGTTTCTCCTCATCTCAGTCCTAAATCTTTAGACTGTGACCCCTGGTTGTGGACTTCCCCAACATCGGGAACATTCTTCCTGCATCTAACCTGCCCAATCACGTCAGATATTTATATGTTACTATGATATCCCCACTCATTCTTCTAAATTCCAGTGAATATAAGCCTAGTCGATCCAGTCTCTCCTCATATGTCATCCCGGGAATTAGTCTGGTGAACCTTCGCTGCACTCCATTGATAGTAAGAATGTCCTTCCTCAGATTAGGAGGCCAAAACTGTACACAATATTCAAGGTGTGGCATCACCAAGGCCCTGTACAACTGGAGTAAGACCTCCCTGCTCCTATACTCAAGTCCTCTCGTTATGAAGGCCAACATGCCATTTGCCTTCTTCACCGCCTGCTATTTCCACCATGGAAATAGACCCTTACTATCCAGTATGTCCAGGCCCCTTATTATTTTGTACACTTCAATGAGATCTCCTCTCAAACTCCTCTGTTCCAATGAGAACAAACCAGCCTATTCAGTCTGTTCTCATAACTAAGATTCTCCATTCCGGGCAGCATCCTAGTAAATCACCTCTGCACCCTCTCCAGTGTAATCACGTCCTTCCTATAATACAAAGACCAGAACTGCAAGCAGTACTCCAGCTGTGGCTTAACCAAAGAATTGTACAATTTAAGCATATCGTCCCTGCTTTTATATTCTATTACTCGGCCAATAAAGGCAAGCGTTCCGTAGGCTTCTTAACCACCTTATCCACCTGGCCTGCTACTTTCAGAGATCTATGGACAAGCACTCCAAGGTCCCTTTGTTTATCTACACTATTAAGTGGCCTACCGCTTAATGTATATACCCTTTCCTTATTGGCCCTCCCAAAGTGCATCACCTTGTACTTCTCTGAATTATATTTGCAACTGTTCTCCCACCTGACCAGTAGATTGATATCCTCCTGCAGCCCATGACTTTCCTCTTCTTTATCAACCATAGGCATGCTGACTTACCCCGCAAAGAGTCTGAAAATGTACAATGTCCTGTTATACCGTTTACACCCCGAGCCTGCTCAAATGACAGGTGAACTGCCGAATCCCGTCAGATATATTTTGTTACTATGAGATCCCCACTCAATCTTCTAAATTCCAGCGAATATAAGCCTACTCGATCCAGTCTCTCCTCATCCATGTCCACTGACCTTAAAGCCCATTCCTGCTGAATCTCGCAGCATTACCTGAAGAGCCTGATGACTGTAGCCCAAATGCCTGGAGGACACTGTGCCCCAAGACCACCTTCTCTCGTTCAGATGCTGCAACAAACGAGAACAGCGGAAACATTACTGGCCGAGTGATAGACATTAAGAATGCTCAACTGGAGACATGTCTTCATCAGTTGAGCCTTCTGGGTGACTATCACTCACTCTCAGTGTGGATGGTGACCAGTATTAGATAGTTCCTCTGATGGTCAAACATGTAAACATGGAAACATAGAAACATAGAAATGTACAATGCAGAAAGAGACCATTTCGACCCATCGTGTCCGCGCCGGCCAACAAAGAGCTGCACAGACTTTGGTCAGCAGCCCTACATATAAACCTATGAACAATGACAGAAAGGCAAAGAGCACCCAGCCCAACCAGTTCACCTCACACAACTGCGACACCCCTTACACTGAAACATTCTACACTCCATTCCAAATGGAGCCATGTGATCTCCTGGGAGAGGCAAAAAACAGATAAAAACCCAGGCCAATTTCGAGAGAAAAAATCTGGTTAAATTCCTCTCCGACCCATCCAGGCATTCGATACTGGTCCAGGGGACCACACCCCTGGCCGTATTCTATTCCCTGCAGTACTTACCATTATATCTGCACCGTCCAACAAAGGGTCATCCAGTAGATTGATATCCTCCTGCAGCCCATGACTTTCCTCTTCATTATCACCCATAGACATGCTGACTTACCCCACACCGAGTCTGAAAGTGTACAATGTCCGATTATGCCGTTCACACCACGAGCCTGCTGAAATGACAAGTGAACTCAACCATGTCCACTGGCCTTGAAGCCCATTCCTTCTAAATGTTGCAGCATTATCTGAAGAGCCTGATGACTGTAGCCCAAATGTTTGTTGGACACATTCCCCTAAGACCACCATCTCTCTTTCAGATGCTGCGAAAAAGAAGAATTGTGGAAACAATACTGGCCGAGTGATAGACATCAAGAATGCTCAACTGGAGAAAGATCTTCATCAGTTGAGCCTTCTGGGTCACCGTCACTCACTCTCAGTGCGGATGGTAACCAGTATGCCCACTAGTAGATAGTTCCTCTGATGGTCAAACATAGAAACATAGAAATTTACAGCGCAGAAGGAGACCATTTCGGCCCATCGTGTCCACGCCGGCCGACAAAGAGCCACACGGCACTTATTCAGCAGCCCTAATGGTTACATATAAACATATGAACAATGACAGAAAGACAAAGAGCACCCAGCCCAACCAGCCTGCCTCACACAACTGCAACACCCTTAGTCTGAAACATTCTACACTCCACCCCAACCGGAGCCATGTGATCTCCTGGGAGAGGCAAAAACCAGATAAAAACCCAGGCCAATTTAGGGAGAAAAAATCTGGGAAAATTCCTCTCCGACCCATCGAGCGATCGACACTAATCCAGGAGACCACAACCCTGGCTCTATTCTATTCCCCGCAGGACTTACGATTATATCTGCGCCGTCCAACAAAAGGTCATCCAGTCTAATCCCAATCACCAGATCTAGGGCCGTCAGCCTGCAGGTTACTGCACTTTAAGTGCAAATCCAACCATCTCTTAAAAGTGGTGAGCATTTCTACAGTGAGTTGCAGATCCCCACAACTCTGTGTATAAAGAAGGTCCCCCTCAAATCCCCTCTAAACCTTCCACCACCCACCTTAAAACTATGCACCCTCGTAATAGACCCCCCCATAGAAACATAGAACATATGTGCAACAGTAGGCCATTCGGTCCTCCGAGCATGCACCACCAGTCAACATGACCATGGCTGATCGTGCAAGTTCAGTATCCCATTCCTGCTTTCTCTTCATAACCTCTGATCCCTTTAACTGTAAGGGCCACATCTAACTCCCTTTTGAATATATCTAACGAGCCGGCCTCAACAACTTTCTGTGGTACAGAATTCCACATGCCCACAACTCTCTGAGTGAAGCGGTTTCTCCTCATTTCGGTCCTAAATGGCTTAGCCTTTATCCTTAGACTGTGACCCCTGGTTCTGGATTTCCCCAACATCGGAAATATTTTTCCTCCATCTAACCAGCCCAATCCTATCAGATATTTATATGTTTTGATGAGATCCCCCCTCATTCTTCTAAATTCCAGGGAATATAAACCTAGTCGTTCCAGACCTTCTTCATATGTCAGTCCTACCATCCCGGGAGTGCGTCTGGTGAACCTTCGCTGCACTCCCTCAATAGCAAGAAAGTCCTTCCACAGATTAGGAGGTGAAAACTGAACACAATATTCAAGGTGTTGCCTCACCAAGGCCCTGTACAACTGCAGTAAGACCTCACTGCTCCTCTATTCAAGACCACTCGCTATGAAGGCCAACATTTGCTCTCTTCACCGCCTGCTATTTCCACCAATGGAAATCGACCCTTACGATCCTACATGTCGAGGCCCCTCAATATTTTGTACATCTTGATGAGGTCTCCTCTCAACCTCCTCTGTTCCAATGAGAACAAACCCAGCCTATCAAATCTGTCCTCATAACTAAGATTCTCCATTCCAGGCAGCATCCTCGTAATTCTCCTCTGCACCCTCTTCAGTGCAGTCATGTCCTTCCTATAATAGGGTGACCAGAACTGCACGCAGTACTCCAGCTGTGGCCTAATCAAAGTATTATACAATTTAAGCATAACCTCACTGCTCTTATATTCTATGCCTTGGCCAAAATAGGCAAGCATTCCGTATGCCTTCTGAACCACCTTATCCACCTGGCCTGCTATTTTCAGGGATCTGTGCACAAGCACTCCAAGGTCCCTTTGTTCGTCTACACTATTAAGTGGCCTAATGTGTATACTCTGAATTATACTCCATTTGCAAGTGCTCTGCCCACCTGAGCAGTAGATTGATATCCTCCTGCATCCTATGACTTTCTTCTTGATTATCAACCAAAGACATGCTGAATTATCCCACACCGAGTCTGAAAGTGTACAATGTCCTATTACACCGTTCACACTCCGAGCCTGCTGAAATGACAAGTAAACTCATCCTTGTCCACGAGCCTTGAAGCCCAGTCCTCCTGAATGTCGCAGCATTACCTGAAGAGCCTGATGGCTGCAGTCCAAATGCCTGGAGGACACTGTGCCCCAAGACCACCATCTCTCGTGCAGATGCTGCGACAAAGGAGAACTGTGGCAACATTACTGGCCGAGTGATAGACATCAACAATGCTCAACTGGAGACTTATCTTCATCAGTTGAGCCTTTTGGATGACTATCTCTCACTCTCAGTGCGGATGGTGACCAGTATGCCAACTAGTAGATAGTTCCTCTGATGGTCAAACATAGAAACATAGAAACAGAGAAATTTACAACACAGAAGGAGGCCAGTTCGACCCATCGTGTCCGCGCCGGCCGACAAAGAGCCACATGGCCCTTTGTCAGCAGCCCTGAAGATTACATATAAACCTATCAACAATGACGGAAAGGCAAAGAGCACCCAGCCCAACCAGTCCACCTCACACAACTGCGACACCCCTTATACTGAAAACATCATACACTCCATCCCAACTGGAGCCATGTGATATTCTGGGTGAGGCAAAAACCAGATAAAAACCCAGGTCAATTTAGGGAGAAAAAATCTGCGAAAATTCCTCTCTGACCCATCCAGGCGATCGACACTAGTCCAGGAGATCACACACTGGCCGTATTCTATTCCCTTACCATAATATCTGCGCTGTCCAACAAATGGTTATCCAGTCTAATCCCAATTACCAGCTCTACGTCCGTAACCCTACAGCTTACTGCACTTTAAGTGCCCAGCCAACCATCTCTTAAAAGTGCTGAGCGTTTCTGCATCCACCAATCTTCCAGGCAACGAGTTCCAGATCCCCACAACCCTCTGAGTAAAGAAGGCCTCCTCCTCAAATCCCCTCTAAACCTTCCATCAACCACCTTAAAACTATGCCCACTCGTAATAGACCCATCCTGCAATGGAAATAGACCCTTACTATCCACTATATCCAGGCCCCTCAATATTTTGCACACGTCGATGAGGTCTCCTCTCAACCTCCTCTGTTCCAATGAGAACAAACACAGCCTATCAATCTGTCCTCATAACAAAGTTTCTCCATTCCAGGCAGCATCCTAGTAAATCTTCTCTACACCCTCTCTAGTGTAGTCACGTCCTTGCTATAATACCGCGACCAGAACTGCACGCAGCTCTCCAGCTGTGGCTGAACCAAAGTATTATACAATTTAAGCATAACCTCCCTGCTCTTACATTCTATGCCTCGGCCAATAAAGGAAAACATAAGAAGGTATGCCTTCTTAGCCACCTTATCCACCTATCTTGCTACATTCTGCCCCACAAACTCCTCTGTTTATAAACTGAATAAAACCTTGCCCCTCTCAATAAAGATGTTTTCCTTCCAGCGCTTCAAGGTCCCTTTATTCATCTACACTATTAAGTGGCCTAACGCTTAATGTGTATACCCTTTACTTATTTGCCCTCCCAAAGTGCATCACATCACACTTCTCTGAATTAAATTCCATTTGCCACTGCTCTTCTGCCCACCTGACCAGTAGATTGATATCCTCCTGCAGCTCATGACTTTCCTCTTCATTATCAACCATAGAAATGCTGACTTAACCCATACTGAGTCTGAAAGTGTAGTATACCCTTCACACACCGAACCTGCTGAAATGACAAGTGAACACATCCATGTCCACTGGCCTTGAAGCCCATTCCTCTTGAATGTTGCAGCATTACCTGAAGAGCCTGATGACTGTAGCCCAAATGCCTGTAGGATACTGTGCCCCAAGACTACCATCTCTCAAGGAGAACTGTGGAAACATTACTGGCCGAGTGATGGACATCAAGAATGCTCAACTGGAGACATATCTTCATCAGTTGAGCCTTCTGGATGACTATCACTCACTCTCAATGAAGATGGTGACCAGTATGCCCACTGATAGGCAGTTCCTCAGATGGTCAAACATAGAAACAAAGAAACAAAGAAATTTACAGCGCAGAAGGAGGCCATTTCGACCCATCGTGTCTGCGCCGGCTGACAAAGAGCAGCATGGACCTTGGTCATCAGCCCTGAAGGTTACATATAAACCTATGAACATTGATGGAAAGGCAAAGAGCACCCAGCCCAACCAGTCCGCCTCACACAACTGTGACACCCCTTATACTGAAAACATCGACACTCCACCCCAACCGGAGCCATGTGATCTCCTGGGAGAGGCAAAAACCAGATAAAAACCCAGGCCAATTTCGAGAGAAAAAATCTGGGAAAATTCCACTCCGATCCATCCAGGCGACCAACACTAGTCCAGGAGATCACACCCTGGCCGTATTATGTTCCTTGCCGTACTTACCATTACATCTGCGCTGTCCAATAAAAGGTCATCCAGTCTAATCCCAATCACCAGACCAAGGTCCGTAAACCTGCAGATTGCTGCACTTTAAGTGCCCATCAAAACATCTGTTAAAAGTGCTGAGGGTTTCTGCAGTGAGTTCCAGATCCCCACAACACTCTGCGTAAAGAAGCCCCCTCTCAAATCCGCTCCATATCTTTCTACAATCACCTTAAAACTATGCCCCTTTGTAATAGATCCCTCCATAGAAACATAGAAACATAGAACATATGTGCAGGAGTAGGCCATTCGGCCCTTCGAACCTGCACCACCATTCAATATGACCATGGTTGATCATGCAACTTCAGTACTCCATTCCTGCTTTCCCTCCATACCCTTTCATCGATTTGGCCGCAAGTGCCACATCTAACTCCCTTTTGAATATATCTAATGAACTGGCCTCAATAACTTTCTGTGGTAGAGAATTCCACAGGTTCACAATTCTGTGAGTGAAGAAGTTTCTCCTCATCTTGGTCCTAAATGGCTTACCCCTTATCCTTAGACTGTGACCCCTGGTTCTGGACTTCCCCAACATCGGGAACATTTTTCCTCCATCTAACCAGCCCAATCCCATCAGATATTTATATATTTCCATGAGATCCCCCCTCATTCTTCAAAATTCCAGTGACTATAAGCATCGTCGTTGCAGTCTTTCTTCATATGTCAGTCCTACCATCCCAGGAATCAGTCTGGTGAACCTTTGCTGCACTCCCTCAATAGCAAGAATGTCCTTCCTCAGATTAGGAGGTGAAAACTGAACACAATATTCAAGGTGTGGCCTCACCAAGGCCCTGTACAACAGCAGTATGACATCACTGCTCCTATTCTCAAGACCTCTCTCTATGAAGGCCAACATGACATTTGCCTTCTTCACCGCCTGCTATTTCCACCAATGGAAAAAGGCACTTACTGTCCACTATGTCGAGGACCCTCAATATTTTGTACACCGAGATTAGGTCTTCTCTCAAACTCCTCTGTTCCAATGATAACAAATCCAGCCTATCAAATCTGTCCTCATAACTGAGATTCTCCATTCCAGGCAGCATCCTGGTAAATCTCCTCTGCACTCTCTCCAGTACAGTCACATCCTTCCTATAACAGGATGACCAGAACTGCATGCAGTACTCCAGCTGTGGCCTAATCAAAGTATTTTACAATTTAAGCATAACCTCATTGCTCTTCTCATCTGTGCCTTGGCCAAAATAGGCAAGCATTCCGTATGCCTCCTTAACCACCTTATCCACATGGCCTGCTACTTTCAGGGATCTGTGGACAAGCACTCCAAGGTCCCTTTGTTCGTCTACACTATTAAGTGGCCTACTGCGTAATGTGTATACCCATTTTTAATTCGCCGTCTCAAAGTGCATACCTCACACTTCTCTGAATTATATTCCATTTGCAAGTGCTGTGCCCACCTGACCAGTAGATTGATATCCTCCTGCAGCTCATGACTTTCCTCTTCATTATCAACCATAGACATGCTGACTTACCCGACACCGCGTCTTAATGTGTACGCTGTCCTATTATATCATTCACACACCGAGCCTGCTGAAATGACAGGTGAACTCATCCATGCCTACTGGCCTTGAAGCCCATTTCTCATGAATGTTGCAGCATTACCTGAAGAGCCTGATGACTGTAGTCCAAATGGCTGCAGGACACTCTGCCCCAAGATCACCATCTCTCAAGGAGAACTGTGGAAACATTACTGGCCAAGTGATGGACATAAAGAATGCTCAACTGGAGACATATCTTCATCAATTGAGCCTTCAGGTTGACTATCACTCACCCTCAATGTGGATGGTGACCAGTATGCCCACTATTAGATAGTTCCTCAGATGGTCAAACATAGAAACATAGAAACAAAGAAATTTACAGCGCAGAAGGAGGGCATTTCGGCCCATCGTGTCCGCGCCGGCAGACAAAGAGTCGCACGGACCTTGGTCAGCAGCCCTGAAGGTTACATATAAAACTATGAACAATGAGGGAAAGGCAAAAAGCACCCAGCCCAACCAGTCCGCCTCACACAATTGCGACACCCCTTCTACTGAAAACATTCTACACTCCATCCCAACCGGAGCTATGTGATCCCCTGGGAGAGGCAAAAACCAGATTAAAACCCAGACCAATTTAGAGAGAAAAAATCTGGGAAAATTCCTCTCCGACCCATCCAGGCGATCGACACTAGTCCAGGAGATCACCCTGGCCGTATTCGATCCCTTGCAATACTTACCATTATATCTGAGCCGTCCAACTCAAAGTCATCCAGTCTCATCCCAATTACCAGCTCTAGGTCTGTAACCCCACAGGTTACTGCATTTTAAGTGCTCCTCCAACCATCTCTTAAAAGTGGTGAGGGTTTATGCATCCACCACACTTCCAGGCAGCGAGATCCAGATCACCACAGCCCACTGCGTAACGAAGCCCCCCTTTCAAATACCCTCTAAACATTCCACCAACCACCTTAAAACTATATCCCCTCATTATAGACTCCTCCAGCAATGGAAATAGACCGTTACGATCCACTATGTCCAGGCCCCTCAATATTTTGTACACCTCGATGAGGTCTCCTCTCAACCTCCTCTGGTCCAATGAGAACAAACCCAGCCTATCCAATCTGTCCTCAGAACTAAGATTCTCCATTCCAGGCAGCATCCTAGAAAATCTTCTCTGCACCCTCTCTCGTGCAATCACGTCCTTCCTGTAATACAGTTACCAGAACTGCATGCAGTACTCCAGCTGTGGCCTAACCAAAGTATTATACAATTTAAGCATAACCTCTCTGCTCTTGTATTCTACGCCTCAGCCATATGCTTTTTAACCACCTTATGCACCTGGCCTGCTACTTTCAGGGATCTGTGGACAAGCACTCCAAGGTCCCTTTGTTCATCTGCACTATTAAGTGGCCTACCGCTTAATGTGTATATCCTTTCCTTATTAGCTCTCCCAAAGTGCATCACCTCACACTTCTCTGAATTATATTCCATTTGCCATTACTTTGCCCACCTGACCAGTACATTTATATCCTCCTGCAACTCATGACTTTCCTCTTCATTATCAACCATAGACATGCTGACTTCCGCCACACCAAGTCTGAAAGTGTACAATGTCCTATTGTACCATTCACACCCCGAGCCTGCTGAAATGACAAGTGAACTCATCCATGTCCACTGGCCTTGAAGCCCATTCCTCCTCAATGTCGCAGCATTACCTGAAGAGCCTGATGACTGTAGCCCAAATGCCTGCAGGACACTGTGCCCCAAGACCACCATCTCTGGTTCAGATGCTGCGACAAAGGAGAACTGTGGAAACATTATTGGCCGAGTGATAGACATCAAGAATGCTCAAGTGGAGACATATCTTCATCAGTTGAGCCTTCTAGATCACTATCACTCACTCTCAGTGTGGATGGTGACCAGTATGCCCATTAGTAGATACTTCCTCTGATGGTCAAACATAGAAAAATAGAAACATAGAAAGTAACAGCGCAGAAGGAGGCCATTTCGGCCGAGAGTGTCCACGCCGGCCAAAAAAGAGCCACACGGACCTTGGTCAGCAGCCCTAAAGGTTACATATAAACCTATGAACTATGACGGAAAGGCAAAGAGCACCCAGCCCAACCAGACCGTCTCACACAACTGTGACACCCCTTATACTGAAAACATTCTACACTCCACCTCAACCAGAGCTATGTGATCTCCTGGGAGAGGCAAAAACCAGATAACAACCCAGGCCAATTTAGGGAGAAAAAATATGGGAATATTCCTCTCCGACTCATCCAGGCGATCGATGCTTGTCCCAGAGACCAGACCCTGGCCTTATTCTATTCCTTGCAGTACTAACCATTATATCTGCGCCGTCCGACAAAAGGTCATCCATTCTAATCCCAATCACCAGCTCTAGGTCCGTAACCCTGCAGGTTACTGCACTTTAAGTGCCCATCCAACCATCTCTTAAAAGTGGTGAGGGTTTCTGCAGTGAGATCCAGATCGCCACAACCCTCTGCATAAAGATGCCCCCCCTCAAATCCTCTCGAAACCTTCCACCAGCCACCTTTAAACTATGCCCCCTCATAATAGACTCATCCATAGAAACATAGAAAATAGGTGCAGGAATAGGCCATTTGGCCGTCCGAGCCTGCACCACCATTCAATATGATCATGGCTGATCGTGCAACTTCTGTACCCCATTCCTGCTTTCTCTCCATACCGCTTGATCGCTTTAGCCGTAAGTCCCACATCTAACTCCCTTTTGAATATATTTAACGAACTGGCCTCAACAACTTTCTGAGCTAGGGAATTCCACAGGCTCACAAATCTCTGAGTGAAGAAGTTTCTCCTCATCTCAGTCCTAAATGGCTTACCCCTTATCCTTAGACTGTGATCCCTGTTTCTGGACTTCCCCAACATCGGGAACATTCTTCCTGCATCTGACCTGCCCAATCCCGTCAGAAATCTATATGTTTCTATGGGATAACGCCTCAATCTTCTAAATTCCAGTGAATATAAGCCTAGTCGATCCAATCTTTCATGATATGTCAGTCCTACCATCCCGGGAATCAATCTGGTGAACCTTCGCTGCACTCCCTCAATAGCAAGAATGTCCTTCCCCAGATTAGGAGGCCAAAACTGAACACAATATTCAAGGTGTAGCCTCACCCAGGCCCTGTACAACTGCAGTAAGACCTTCATGTTCCTATACGCAAGTCCCCTCGCTATGAAGGCCAACATGCCATTTGCCTTCTTCACCACCTGCTATTTCCACCAATGGAAATCGACCCTTACTATCCACTATGTCCAGGCCCCTCAATATTTTGTACACCTCGATGAGATCTCCTCTCAAACTCCTCTGTTTCAATGAGAACAAACCCAATCTGTCCTCATAACTAAGATTCTTCATTCCAGGCAGCATCCTAGTAAATCTCCTCTGCACCCTCTCTAGTGCAATCACGTCCTTCCTCTAGTAAGGCAACCAGAACTGCACGCAGTACTCCAGCTGTGGCCTAACCAAAGTATTATACAATTTAAGCAGAACCTCCCTGCTTTTATATTCTGTTACTCGGCCAATAAAGGCAAGCATTCCATATGCTTTCTTAACCACCTTATCCACCTGACCAACTATTTTCAGGAATCTGTGGACAAGCACTCCAAGGTCCCTTTGTTCATCTACACAATTAAGTGGCCTACCGCTTAATGTGTATACCATTTCCTTATTAGCCCTCCCAAAGTGCATCACCACACACTTCTCTGAATTATATTCCATTTGTAACTGCTCTCCCACTTGACCAGTAAAGACCATAGAAACATAGAAACATAGAAAATAGGTGCAGGAATAGGCCATTCAGCCCTTCGAGCCTGCACCACCATTCGATATGATCATGGCTGATCATTCCCTCAGTACCCATTTCCTGTTTTCTCTCCATACCCCTTGATCCCCTTAGCCGTAAGTGCCATATCTAACTCCCTTTTGAATATATCCAATGAACTGGCATCAACAACTCTCTGCTGTAGGGAATTCCATAGGTTAACAACTCTCTGGGTGAAGAAGTTTCTCCTCATCTCTGTCCTAAATGGCCTACCCCTTATCCTAAGACTGTGTCCCCTGGTTCTGGACTTCCACAACATCGGCAACAATCTACACGTATCTAACCTGTCCCGTCCCGTCAAAATCTTGTATGTTTCTATGAGATCCTCGCTCATCCTTCTAAACTCCAATGTATCCAGTCTCTCCTCATATGTCAGTCCGGCCATCCCGGGAATCAGTCTGGTGATTCTGTCTTCAAGTTTTTGCCCCCAAAGTGGAGAACCTCACATTGATCCAAATTATACTGCATCTGCCGTGCATTTGCCCATTCACCTAACCTGTCTAAGTCATCCTGCAACCTCTTAGCGTCCCCCTCACAGCTCACACCGCCACCCAGTTTAGTATCATCTGCAAACTTGGAGATATTACACTCAATTCCTTCATCTAAATACCCGCTTTCTCTCTTCCTCCTTTTTTAAAAAGTGCTGTTACATTAGCTACCCTCCAGTCCATAGGAACTGAACCCGAGTCGATAGACTGTTAGAAAATTATCACCAATGCATCCACTATTTCTAGGGCCACTTCCTTAAGTACTCTGGGATGCAGACTATCAGGCCCCGGCGATTTATCAGCCTACAAATCCCATCAATTTCCCTAACATAATTTCCCGCCTAATAAGGATATCCTTCACTTCCTCCTTCTCACTAGACCCTCGGTCCCCTAGTGTTTTGGAAGGTTATTTGTGCCTTCCTTCGTGAAGACAGAACCAAAGTATTTGTTCAATTGGTCTGCCATTTCTTTGTTCCCCATTATAAATTCACCTGAATCTGACTGCAAGGGACCTACATTCGTCTTCACTAATCTAATTCTCTTCACATATCTATAGAAGCTTTTGCAATCAGTTTTTATGTTCCCAGCAAGCTTCCTCTCATACTCTATTTTCCCCATCTTAATTAAACCCTTTGTCCTCCTCTGCTGAATGCTAAATTTCTCCCAGTCCTCAGGTTTGCTGCTTTTTCTGGCCAATTTATATACCTCTTCCTTGGATTTAACACTATCCTTAATTTCCCTTGATAACCATGGTTGAGCCACCTTCCCAGTTTTCTTTTTACTCCAGACCGAGATGTATAATTGTTGAAGTTCATCCATGTGATCTTTAAATGTTTGCCATTGCCTATCCACCGTCAACCTTTTAAGTATCATTTGTCAGTCTAATCTAGCTAATTCATGCCTCAAACCATCAAAATTACCTTTCCTTAAGTTCAGGACCCTAGTTTCTGAATTAACTGTGTTACTCTCCATTTTAATAAAGAATTCTACCATATTATGGTCACTCTTCCCCAAGGGGTCTCGCACAACAAGATTGCCAATTAGTCCTTTCGCATTACACATCACCCAGTCTAGGATGGCCAGTTCCCTGGTTGGTTCCTCGATTTAGTGGTCTAGAAAGCCATCCCTAATACACTCCAGGAAATCCTCCTCCACCGCATTGCTACCAGTTTGGTTAGCCCAATCAATATGTAGATTAAAGTCACCCATGATATCTGCTGTACCTTTATTGCATGCATCCCTTATTTCTTGTTTGTTGCTGTCCCCAACCTTACTACTGCTGTTTGGCCATCTATACACAACTCCCACGAGCGTTTTCTGCCCTTTGGTCTTCCGCAGCTCCACTCATACCGATTCCACATCATCCAGGCCAATGTCTTTTCTTACTATTGCATTAATTTCCTCTTTAACCAGCAATACCACCCCACCTCCTTTTCCTTCCTGTCTATCCTTCCTAAATGTTGAATACCCCTGGATGTTGAGTTCCCAGCCTTGGTCACCCTGGAGCCATGTCTCCGTGATGCCAATTACATCATATCCATTAACTGCTATCTGCGCAGTTAATTCGTCCACTTTATTCCAGGCTTGACTTTCGAACACACTTTGCCCCTTTAGAATTTTGCTGTAATGTGGCCTTTTTTGCTTTTTGCCCTTAGGTTTCTCTGCCCTCCACTTTTACTTTTCTTCTGATGCTGCGACAAAATAAAAATGTGGAAACATTACTGGCCGAGTGATGGACATAAAGAATGTTCAACTGGAGACATATCTTCATCAGTTGAGCCTTCTGGGTGACTATCACTCACTCTCAGTGCGGATGGTGACCAGTATGCCCACTAGTAGATAGTTCCTCTGATGGTCAAACATTGAAACATAGAAACAGAAATTTACAGCGCAGAGGGAGGCAATTTCAGCCCATCGTGTCCGAACGGCCCTTGGTCAGCAACGCTAAATGTGACATATAAACCTATGAACATTGACGGAAAGGCAAAGAGCACCCAGCCCAACCAATCCACCTCACACAACTGCGACACCCCTTAAACTGAAAACATTCTACACTGCACCCCAACTGGAGCCATGTGATCTCCTGAGAGAGGCAAAACCCAGAAACAATCCCAGGCCAATTTAGGGAGAAAAAATCTGGGAAAATTCCTCTCCGACCCATCCAGGTAATCGAAACTAGTCCAGGAGATCACACTCTGGCCATATTCTAATCCCTGCGGTACTTACCGTTATATCTGAGCCGTCCAACAAACGGTCATCCAGTCCAATCCCAATTACCAGATCTAGGTCCGTAACCCTGCAGGTTACTGCATTTTAAGTGCCCATCCAACCATCTCTTAAATATGGTGAGGGTTTCTGCAGTGAGTTCCAGATCCCCACAACCTTCTGCAAAAGAAGCCCCCCCTCGCCTCAAATCGCCTCTAAACCTTCCACCAACCACCTTAAAACTATACCCCCTCGTAACTGAACACAATATTTAAGGTGGGGCCTCACCAAGGCCCTGTGCAACTGCAGTAAGAGCTCCCTGCTCCTGTACTCAAATTCTCTTGCCAACATGCTATTTGCCTTCTTCACCGCCTGCTATTTCCACCAATGGAAAGAGACCGTTAATAACCACTATGTCCAGGTCCCCCAATATTTTGTACACCTCGATGAGGTCTCCTCTCAACTGCCTCTGTTCCAATGAGAACAAATCCAGCCTATCCAATCTGTCGTCATAACTATGATTCTCCTTTCCAGGCAGCATCCTAGTAAATCTTCTCTGCACCCTCTCTAGTGCAATCACATCCTTCCTATAATAGAGCAACCAGAACTGTACGTAGCACTCCAGCTATGGCCAAACCAAAGTATTATACAATTTAAGCATAACCTCCCTGCTCTTATATTTTATGCCTTGGCCAATAAAGGCAAGCATTCCATATGTCTTCTTAGCCACCTTATCCACCTGGCCTGCTACTTTCAGGGATCTGTGGACAAGCACTCCAAGGTCCCTTTGTTCATATGCACTATTAAATCGCTTACTGCTTAATGTGTATATCCTTTCTTTATTAGCCCTCCCAAAGTGCATCACATCGCAGTTCTCTGAATTAAATTCCATTTGCCACTGCTCTTCTGCCCACCTGACCAGTAGATTGATATCGTTCTGCAGCCCATTACTTTCCTCTTCGTTATCAAAAATAGATTGTTGACTTACCCCGCACCGAGTCTGAAAATGTACAATGTCCTATTATAGCGTTCACACCCCGAGCCTGCTGAAATGACAAGTGAACTCATCCATGTCCACTGGCCTTGAAGCCCATTCCTCCTGAATGAAGACCCTGATGACTGTAGCCCAAATGCCTGGAGGACACTTTGCCCCAAGACCACCATCTCTCGTTCAGATGCTGCGACAAAGGAGAACTGTGGAAACATTACTGGCCGAGTGATAGACATTAAGAATGCTCAACTGGAGACATATCTTCATCAGTTGAGCCTTCTGGATAACTATCACTCACTTTCAGTGTGGATGGTGACCAGTATGCCCACTTCACATCACATCACATCACATCACACTTCTCTGAAATAAATTCCAGTTTCCACTGCTCTACCCACCTGACCAGTAGATTGATATTCTCCTGCAGCCCATGACTTTCCTCTTCATTATCAACCACACAGCCAATTTTAGTGTCGTCTGCAAACATCTTAATCATACTCTCTATATTTAAATCTAAATCGTTGATATATGCCACAAAATCAAGGCATCCAGTACTGAGCCCTGCGGAATCCCACTGGAAACATCCTTCCAGTTACATTGGAAACCAAGCCACATTGTGAAGAACGAGCTGCTAATGCAGAGGATACTCACTACTTCTGGTCTCCTGAACCCAAGTGCCCAGAGTAATTCACTTCCACAGGGAAGTACTGGAAGTCACCCACCCACCCAGCTCTATGGTGGGCTATCAGGTGGTCACTTGGGGAGGTTACTTGTTGCAGGTCCTATTCTGGAATGATGGGCTAGCATGGTTCAAAGGACATTGCAGTCCGGATAAAGCCTTGTAAAGGCTTATGGATGTAAATGACTACATAGGATTGCATAGGACATACAGCCCAGTCAGCCAATGCCGGTGTTTAGGCTTCACCCACTCATCTATCAGCAGAACCCTCTATTCCTTTCTCCCTCATATGCTTGTCCAGCCTCCCCTTATATACAACGATACTATTCACATCAACCACTCCCTGGGGTAGAGAGCTCCACATTCTCACCACCCTCTGGGTAAAGATTTTCAGGTACTGCAGGTGCCCTTTGGTGCTGAGGGCTTCTTTGGTGAGCAAGTGGAGGAGCTGCTGCATAACTTCTCTACCTTTCAATTCGACCCCTCCAGAAATAAATCCTGGTGCTTGGTCTATTTTGTGGTACCGTATCGACTGGTCGCTAGTTCCCTGGACATGTTCTAACTCCCTTAAATACAGGAATGGATTGGTGGTGGTGCTACATTATCTCGAGGAGGAAGGTCCAGAAACAACCACCTTTACATTTCCCGGGCGTTCTGGTGGCTTCCATACGGCCGGTGGGGTGCTGGAGGATGAGCGGCTCTGGGATTGGTTCCAACAATTCTGGGCATGGCTGAACGTTCTGCTACAGCAGCTCCTCCACTTGCTCGGCAAAGAAGCCCTCAGCACCAAATACTACAGGGCACCTGCAGTGCCTGAAAGAGCCCCAAGTTGCATGGCCAAACTCATTGGCAAGGCAAGACCCACTGGATGCTGGGCCCTTCTCCGATATTGAGGGCACCCACACAGCATGTTGCTGCAGTAGATGCTCTCTGAAGGTGGTCCTCACTCTGTCACAGGCATTGCTCCCTCAACTCACCTGCGAGGCATTAGGCTGCTGGTCAGTAAAGCTGGCCCCAATGTATTTGGTGGCAGGGAATTCGAGACATGCGCTAAACCTTGCGGAAGGTCCGCCAGACCCCAAATGTGGGTGGGCCAGGATTAGTTTCACTAGGCAGTAACCTTCCTTCTGATGCCTTCACGACTGAAGTTCGCCAATAAACTGCAAGGTGTGAAAGCAGGGTGGCGGAGGCACTATGGATGCTTCTACCTTGGCCTTAACTGGAGGGCACATATTAAGTCCACCCAAACGGTCCAGGAAATTGTTAGGATGAATACAGCTACAGCCCGAGGCATTTGCAAGAGCCCAATTAAAAACTAAAGCCCCCGCGCTCCCCACCACACCCCCAAGTGAAGGGACGTCCAGAACACAGTTTCAGACTCGTTCACCATCGTGTGAAAAACATGAAAAAACCCAAACGACTGGAGATCGTGGTCCGACTCAGGCTCCCAGCTTGGCTTCCGAAGGAGGGATGGTTCTGGGAAGCTGCCTCGGGCTGAAGAGACAGGGAAGGTTGATAGTGAGGCTCTGGGAACAGAGTTGAGGGCCTCACGGTCAGCCTTCCCTGCCGGTTCAGCCCAAGGAAGCTACCTGAAAGTTTACTGCCTTCGGAAGCGATTCGTTACAGGCTCATGAATACAAAGGCCGATTGAGTTAGACCCTCCAGACATGACCCCTCCGCCTCGTGGGGGAGGTGTCACTGAGGCACACATATCCTCCCTTGGAGTGAGAGCCCTTGGAACCTAGATGCCCCACAGGAATTGGGAGAGATCCTGGCACCAGCAATCACGGACTCCTCCGAGCCAGCTGGAGCCAGGGGAGGACTCCCTCTTAATTCTGGGAAGTCTCGGGACAACAACCGGAGCGTCCCTTCTTGAGACTTTCCTGTTTAGTCCCAAGGTGGACCCCTGGCCGGCACTGGTTGGAGATGACAGCACAGACTGGGCTTTACCCAGTGCCAGTGCAGTTCACCCCAAACAGTGTCGAACTGAGCCTGGAGTTGGAGTAGGGCTGGTGCTTGATGCCGATGCAAAGACATGAGGGCTAGATGGGTCTGTGGGTGGTGGGGAAGGGGTTGCTGGCCGTCAAATTAAACACAAATTGAAAGGTGTGGAGCTGGCACTGAGAAATGGATGGGACACAGAGGGAGGGCATCAGGAGAATTTCAGTTACACCGTTCCGCTCCTTCTGTGGTTTCTCTGCTGGCATGGATTTTATTTCTGTCACGATGTGCTCTCTCTTGTGTGTCTGTTCCACTTGTCTTTGTGGTTTTGTTACTCACAACTTTAGTCTGTAGGTACTTTGATGAAACCGCCCATTTTCTCTCTCTCATCCTGACGCCAACCGTGTACCTCTAGCAGAAGAAGAAATGACAGATTTGTTTCTAAATCACTGGATCGCTACATGACAACTACAGGAGCTTTAGAGCTACCCTTGTACAGTAAATAATTGAAGCTGTAAATGCTCAATGCAGATTCTGGGAGCAAAACTATCAACATGTTTCTTTCCATGTAATATTACAGGCCACCGATTCTGATGCCACCTGAGTATTAAAGGTTGTGGAGTTGGGGAAACATGGAAACATAGAAAATAGGTACAGGAGTAGGCCATTCGGCCCTTTGAGCCTGCACCGCCATTCAATGAGTTCATGGCTGAACATGCAACTTCAGTACCCCATTCCTGCTTTCTCGCCATGCCTCTTGATCCCCCTAGTAGTAAGGACTACATGTAACTCCTTTTTGAATATATTTAGTGAATTGGCCTCAACAACTTTCTGTGGTAGAGAATTCCACAGGTTCACCACTCTCTGGGTGAAGAAGTTCCTCCTCATCTCGGTCCTAAATGGCTTACCCCTTATCCTTAGACTGTGACCTTCTTCAGGATCTGCGAGATGGTCCAGAAAGGCGGCAATGCCATCAGGTGAATCAGGAAGACTGGGACAAGGAACTTCTCTGACACAATCGGAGGGCTATTGCTGGCAGTACCTGAGCCACCTGACCTGGGAGCAGGTCCTTGACAAGGACCCAGGGATTGGCAAGGTCAGAGGGCACTAGTAACTGCTGGGACAAGAGTTTCCCATCGAGTCCTTGTCCCACAGATTGTCCCAGTTGATCAGAAGAACGAGCGAGTACGGATCTGGTTTCAGTTTCCAGCGTTTGAGTATTGATGTCTGTATAGTCACTGCAGTCGATTATACTGTTACACACTCTGACTTTCACATGGAATTGCACAAGCTGGAATAAACCAACCTTCTACAGCAACACCCTTCCGACTGTCAGCTGGTTAGCGATGATTCCATTGTTCACGCTCCCTTCACCAGGTCATCAAGTCGGCTACATTCACTCCTAGAGAGATCAGCCGGTTAGTCACAGTCAGTACAGCTCCCTTTCCTTCACTTAACCAGCTTGTGCAGCCACTTCTGCCTCATGCTTCCCCTGTTTACAAACCTATCGTGATGCCAGTGATCACGTGATGCACAGGGTAGGGTCAGGCTTGCCCTGTGATATCACAGTTTGACACGTGCAGTTAAAGGGCCTCAGGGTGCAACAGTGTTTGGCCAAAAAGCCTTGGGCCTTAGGTTGGATGTGTTGGAATGCAATAACAGCTTTGCACTTGGTTATGAACCAGAGAGTCGGGTGTGCGGGCAATGGGCAGTGATGGGATTGTTTGCCTTCTTCGTGCCCACTTCTCTCAGTGGGGCCCAGTTACATGTGTGACTGTTGCTCACCCTGCAGACTGTCCTGAGCAATGCCCCGGGAGATCTACCAATGATAAGTAGCTGAATAAATTTACAGCACCAAACGCAAGGGCTGGGAGGGGCTGGTCAGTGAGGGAGCTGAGAGTGGGGCTCAGTAACCATCTGTGAGCAGGCTAAAGGCTCCAGACTACCTATTAACAACCCCAAAGAAGATCGAATAACAACAAAATGAACTGTTCATCAGTATTACTGTATCTATTAAACTCTTTGGGCGAAGTTTCCACAGCGCCGGAAAAAAACGCGGGATTCTGGAGCGCCCTGCAGCTCCTTGTCTGTTTGGCGCGGCGCCCAGGGGGACGGAGCCTACACTCGCGCCGATTTTGTAAATGGGAGGGGGCGGGTACTATTTAAATTCGTTTTTTTCCTGCCGGCAACGCTGCCTGTGCGCGTTGGAGCGTTTGCGCACGCGCAGTGTGAAGGAAACATTGGCGCTCGGCCATTTTTGTAGTTCTTTGTAGCTGTTTAGTTTTTGAACATTTTTTAATAAAAGCACATTGCCATCAGCCCATCAGCACTGAGAAGGCTGCAGGAAGCCTCAGAAAGTTGAGGCAGCTGTTTCCCGACGACCTCCCCCTTTTGCCGTCGGGAAATGGCTCCTCAATTTCTGAGGCTTCCTGCAGCATTCTGTCTCCTTCCCTCCCTCCCTCCCGCCGTCTGGAACGGCTTCCTCCCCCCGCCCCCCCGCTGCGTTCAGTCGGTCGGGCCCGCACTCCCCCCCTCTCCCCGCTCGCCCGCCCGGAACGGCACCCCCCCACAGCCCCCCTGCGTTCGGTCCCTCCCCGCCGTCTGGAACGGCTTCCTCCCCTGCGTTCAGTCGGTTGGTTCCCTCCCTCCCTCCCGCCGTCTGGAACGGCTTCCTCCTGCCCCCCCCACCCCGCCCCCCGCGTTCGGTCGGTGGTCGGTTCCCTCCCTCCCTTCCGCCGTCTGGAACGGCTTCCTCGCTTCCCCCCTCCCCACCGTGTTTGGTCAGCGGTCGGTTCCCTCCCTCCCGCCCGCCCGCCGTCTGGAACGGCTTCCTCGCTTCCCCCCTCCCCACCGTGTTTGGTCAGCGGTCGGTTCCCTCCCTCCCGCCGTCTGGAACGGCTTCCTCCCTTCCCCCTACCCCCCGCGTTCGGTCGGTCGGTCCCCTCCCTCCCTCCCGCCTGCCGGCCGGTCGTCTGAAACGGCTTCCTGCCCCCACCCCTCCCGCGTTCGGGAACGGCTGCCTCATTTTGTGAGGCTTGCTGCAGCATTCTCCCTGGCTGAAGCACTTTCACACAGGTTGGTAGATGGTTTATTTAATCTTTTCTTTGCTTCTAAATTTTTATTCAGGTTGGATTTATTTGTATAATATCTGTATAAGTATAAATAAGGATTTATTGTAGAATTTAATGACTTCCCTTCCCTTCCCTCCCGCTCCCACCCACCTCGTTCTGGACGCCTAATTTGTAACCTGCGCCTGATTTTTTAATGTGCAGAACAGGTTTTTTCAATTCTACAAAAATCTTTACTTGCTCCATTCTAAGTTAGTTTGGAGTATGTTTTCACTGTGGAAACTTTCAAATCAAGCGTCAGTGGCCGGACACGCCCCCTTTTGAAGAAAAAATTCTGTTCCAAAGTGGAACTATTCTACCTGACTAGAACTGCAGAAAAAAAAATGTGGAGAATTGCGATTTCGAAGATAGTCCGTTCTCCACCAGTTGCTCCTAAAAATCAGGCGCAAATTATGTGGAAACTTGGACCCTTTATGTTGCTCATTCTGACTTTCACAAATGGTGAGACAAGATCAAAAGGTTAATACCAACCTTTCAACTCTCACAACCTTCTCTCTAATCTGCTGGTTGCTGATATTTTCATCGTGTTCTCTTCATAAAGCAAAGATGGTGAGATATTGTTTCCGGCCGCATTCACTCCTAGAGAGATCAGCCAGTTAGTCCCAGGTAGTGCTTTCCTTCACTGAAACTGACTGTGTCTCAGGTTGCCCCAGGTTATAAACCCATTGGGCCTGAAATTCTGCCTGAAATTGAGGCCTTCCCGTGGGCAAACTAAAGAAAAAAAGGTCAGAAACTGCGCATTTACCTGTTGCTGCTGCGTCCGTTCGAACTTCCGAGCCTGAGGCCTTCACTCCTACGAATCGGAGCGCGTGCATGTCAGGACGTGTGCAGGGCTGGAGCTGGAGTCACATGGCTCTGGGCAGCCAATCAAGGTACAGTATTTTCTCATTCATAATAATGGCAACTCCGTAAGTTGGCGTGCCCATTATTATGAATGAGAAACCACCCAAACACACAAAAAAATCACTAAAAAAAAATACACGACATATTTAAAAATCATTTAAATTAAAGTTCTTATAAAAAATAATATTTCCCGACTTTTTTTAAAGATGCCTTAAAATAAACGTACCGTAGTGGGGAGGGTTTTTAACAATAAAGTATGTTTTCATATATGTTTATTTAATTAAATGTTAATGTTTTTATGTATTTTTAAACACTTGCGCCTATAACAGTAGGCTATAGGCCTGCTTTTCCAGGCGCAAGATTTTCAAGGTCATTTGCTGGGCAAGATCTGCGTAAATATCGGAAATCTTGCCCTGCAAGTTTCCTCGCTCCCGATATGCGTGAGATCGGTCAAGCCAGAAACTTGACAGATCGGAAAAGCCGGTTTTCAGCACATGCACGTTGTGTGCTGAAACCCGGCTTTTCCGATTTCTTCCCGCGTCCGTAGGAACTTCATATTGACCCGGGACATCGGAATTTCAGAGCCAATGCCTGAGCTCACTGTGATGCACAGGGTAGGGTCAAGGCTTTCCCTGTGATGTCATGGCTTGACCCGTCCAGTGAAAGGGCCTCACCTTGATGTAACTGTGTTTGACCAAAAACCCCTGGGCTTTAGATTACAATGACTTGGTGCACTAGAATGCAATAACAACTTTACACTTGGGTTATGACCCAGAGAAGGAGGGTGCTCGGGCGATGGGCAATGATAAGCCTGTTTGCCTTCTCTGTGCCCCCATCTCTGGGTGGAGGATGATTCTCGCACTCCAATGTCCTTCTGAAACAGCGTTTGTGTTTCTTGGGTTTGGAGTGCTGGACATTTAGATCAACGGTGGTGCAGCTGTCATAAGAACATAAGAACATAAGAAATAGGAGCAGGAGTAGGCCATACGGCCCCTCGAGCCTACCTCGCCATTTAATACGATCATGACTGATCCGATCATGGACTCAGCTCCACTTCCCTGCCCGTTCCCCATAACCCCTTAATCCCTTATCAGTTAAGAAACAATCTATCTCTGTCTTAAATCCATTCAATATCCCAGCTTCCAGAGCACTGAGGCAGCAAATTCCACAGATTTACAACCCTCTGAGAGAAGAAATTCCTCCTCATCTCAGTTTTAAATGTGCGGCCCCTTATTCTAAGATTATACCCCTAGTTCTAGCTGGAATAAACAAATCTTCTACAGCAACACCCTTCTGACTGTCAGCTGGTTAGCGATGATTCCATTGTTCATGCTCCCTTCGGCCACATTCACTCCGAGAGAGATCAGCCAGTTAGTCACAGTCAGTACAGCTCCCTTTCCTTCACTTAACCAGCTTGTGCAGCCTCTTCTGCCTCATGTTTGCCCTGTTTATAAACCTGTTGTCATGTCAGTGATCACGTGATGCACAGGTTAGGGTCAGGCTTGCCCTGTGATGTCACAGTTTGACCCGTCAGTTAAACGGCCTCACCTTGATGCAACTGTGCATGGCCAAAAAGCCTTGGGCCTTAGGTTGGAAGTGTTGGAATGTAATAACAGCTTTGCACTTGGTTATGAGCCAGAGAGTTGGGTGTGCGGGCAATGGGCAGTGATGGGATCGTTTGCCTTCTCCGTGCCACCTTCTCTCAGTGGGGCCCAGTTACATGTGTGACTGTTGCTCACCCTGCAGACTGTCCCGAGCAATGCCCCGGGAGATCGACCAATGATTAGCAGCTGAATAAATTTACAGAACATGGAGTGAGCACCAAACTCAATGGCTGGGAGGGGCTGGTCAGTGAGGGAGCTGAGAGTGGGGCTCAGTAACCATCTGTGAGCAGGATAAAGGCTCCAGACTAACTATGAACAACCCCAAAGAAGATCGAATAACAACAAAATGAACTGTTCATCAGTATTACTGTATCTATTAAACTCTTTATGTTGCTCATTCTGACTTTCACAAATGGTGATACAAGATCAATAGGTTAATACCAATCTTTCAACTCTCACAACCTTCTCTCTCATCTGCTGATTGCTGATGTTTTCATCGTGTTCTCTTCATAAAGCAAAGATGGTGAGATATTGTATCCAGCCACATTCACTCCTAGAGAGATCAGCCAGTTAGTCCCAGGTAGTGCTTTCCTTCACTGAAACTGATTGTGTCTCAGGTTGCCCCAGGGTATAAACCCATTGGGCCTGAAATTCCGCTAGAGATCTTCCCGTGGGCAAACTAAAGAAAAAAAGGTAAGAAACTGCGCATTTACCTGTTGCTGCTGCGTCCGTTCGAACTTCCAAGCCTGAGGCCTTCACTCCTACGCATCGGAGCGCGTGCACGTCAGGATGTGCGCAGGGCTGGAGCTGGAGTCACATGGCTCTGGGCAGCCAATCAAAGGTACAGCATTTTCTCATTCATAATAATGGCAACTCCGTAAGTTGGCGTGCCCATTATTATGAATGAGAAACCCCCCAAACACACAAAAAATCAATAAAAAATAGAAAAATACATGACATATTTAAAAATCATTTAAATTAAAGTTCTTATAAAAAATAATATTTTCCTGACTTTTTTTAAAGATGCCTTAAAATAAACGTACTATAGTGGGGAGAGATTTTAACAATAAAGTATGTTTTCATATATGTGTATTTAATTTAATTTTAATGTTTTTATGTATTTTTAAACACTTGCGCCTGTAACAGTAGGCAATAGGCTTGCTTTTTCAGGCGCAAGATTTTAAGGGACATTTGCTGGGCAAGATATGCGTAAATATCGGATATCTTACCCTGCAAGTTTCCTCGCTCCCGATATGCGCGAGATTGGTCAAGCCAGAAACTTGACAGATCGGAAAAGCCGGTTTTCAGCACATGCATGTTGTGCGCTGAAACCCGGCTTTTCCGATTCCTTCCCGCGTCCGTAGGAACTTCATATTGACCCGGGAGATCAGAATTTAAGGGCCAATGCCTGAGCTCACTGTGATGCACAGGGTAGGGTCAAGGCTTGCCCTGTGATGTCACGGTTTGACCCGTCCAGTGAAAGGGCCTCACCTTGATGCAACTGTGTTTGGCCAAAAACCCCTGGGCTTTAGATTACAATGACTAGGTGCACTAAAATGCAATAACAACTTTACACTTGGTTATGACCCAGAGAAAGAGGGTGCTCAGGCGATGGGCAATGATAAGCTTGTTTGTCTTCTCTGTGCCCCCATCTCTGGGTGGAGGATGATTCTAGCACTCCAATGTCCTTCTGAAACACCGTTTGTGTTTCTTGGGTTTGGAGTGCTGGACGTTTATATCAACGGTGGTGCAGCTGTCATAAGAACATAAGAACATAAGAAATAGGAGCAGGAGTAGGCCATACAGCCCCTCGAGCCTACCCCGCCATTTAATACGAACATGGCTGATCCGATCATGGACTCAGCTCCACTTCCCTGCCTGCTCCCCATAACCCCTTAATCCCTTATCAGTTAAGAAACTGTCTATCTCTGTCTTAAATCCATTCAATGACCCAGCATCCAACGCTCTCTGAGGCAGAGAATTCCACAGATTTACAACCCTCTGAGAGAAGAAATTACTCCTCATCTCAGTTTTAAATGTGTGGTCCCTTATTCTAAGATTATGCCCCGAGTTCCAGGTGGAATAAACAAACCTTCTACAGCAACACCCTTCCAACTGTCAGCTGGTTAGCGATGATTCCATTGTTCACGCTCCCTTCACCAGGTCATCTCGTGGCCACATTCACTCCTAGAGAGATCAGCCGGTTAGTCATAGTCAGTACAGCTCCCTTTCCTTCACTTAACCAGCTTGTGCAGCCTCTTCTGCCTCATTTTTCCCGTTTACAAACTTATCGTGATGTCAGTGATCACTTGATGAACAGGGTAGGGTCAGGCTTGCCCTGTGATGTCACAGTTTGACCCATCCAATTAAAGGATCTCACCTTGATGCAACTGTGCTTGGCCAAAAGGCCTTGGCTCTTAGGTTGGATGTGTTGGAATGCAATAACAGCTTTGCACTTGGTTATGAACCAGAGAGTTGGGTGTGCGGGCAATGGCAGTGATGGGATTGCTTTCCTTCTCCGTGCCCCCCTTCTCTCAGTGGGGCCCAGTTACATGTGTAACTGTTGCTCACCCTGCAGACTGTCCCGAGCAATGCCCCGGGAGATCTACCAATGATAAGTAGCTGAATAAATTTACAGAACACGGAGTGAGCACCAAACTCAAGGGCTGGGAGGGGCTGGTCAGTGAGGGAGCTGGGAGTGGGACTCAGTAACCATCTGTGCGCAGTCTGCAGACTCCAGACTAACTATTAACAACCCCAAAGAAGATCGAATAACAAAAAATGAACTGTTCATCAGTATTACTGTATCTATTAAACTCTTCATGTTGCTCAATGTGACTTTCACAATAAGGATACAAGATCAATCGGTTAATACCAACCTTTCAACTCTCACAACCTTCTCTCTAATCTGCTGATTGCTGATATTTTCATCGTGTTCTCTTCATAAAGCAAAGATGGTGAGATATTGTATCCGGCCACATTCACTCCGAGAGAGATCAGCCAGTTAGTCCCAGTCAGTGCTTTCCTTCACTGAAAGTGGTTGTGTCTCAGGTTGCCCCGGGTTACAAACCTGTTGTGATGCCTGATCTCACTGTGATGCACAGGGTAGGGTCAGGCTTACCCTGTGATGTCACGGTTTGACCTGTCCAGTGAAAGGGCCTCACCTCGATGTAACTGTGTTTGGCCAAAAAACCCTGGGCTTTAGATTACAATGACTAGATGCACTGGAATGCAATAACAACTTTACACTTGGTTATGACCCAGAGAAGAGGGTGCATGGGCAATGGGCAATGATAAGCTTGTTTGCCTTCTGTGTGCCCCCATCTCTGGGTGGAGGATGATTCTCGCACTCCAATGTCCTTCTGAAACAGCATTTGTGCTTCTTGGGTTTGGAGTGCTCAGATCAACGGTGGTGCAGTAGTCATAAGAACATAAGCACAAAGGAGATAGGAGCAAGAGTAGGTCATATGGCCCCTCGATCCTGCTCCGCCATTTAATACGATCATTGCTGATCCGACCATGGACTCAGGTCCACTTACCTGCCCGTTCCCCATAACCCCTTATCCCCTTATCAGTTAAGAAACTGTCTATCTCGGTCTTAAATCCATTCACTGTCCCAGCTTCCAGAGCACTGAGGCAGCGAATTCCACAGATTTACAACCCTCTGAGAGAAGAAATTCTCCTCATCTCAGTTTTAAATGGATGGCTCCTTATTCTAAGATGATGCCCCGTAGTTCTAGTCTCCCCCATCAGTGAAAACATCCTCTCTGCAGGTCATGTATGCAAACTCTTTGTATTCACTATGTAACTATGTACAATGTACTACCTGAAAACGCTGCTGTTGGAGGCCCCAGGGGTTACCTGCCCAGGTGTGCAGGGGCATATAAAAGGTCGTCAGCCATGCTGCCCCTCACTTTACAGTCGTATTAAATGGACTGAAGTCACACAGCTCTAACTCACAGTACAAGGCCTCGTGGAGTTATTCGATGGTAATTGCAGACATTACAACTCATGCTTGACAAATCTTCTAGAATTTTTTGAGAATGTAATTAGTAGAGTGGACAAGGTAGAGTGGATGTGGTATATTTGGACTATCAAAAGGCTTTTGACAAGGTCCCACACATGCAATTGGTGCACATGGTATTGGGGGTAAAGTACTGACGTGGATAGAGAACTGGTTGACAGACAGGAAGCAGAGTCGGGAAAAAGGGTCTGTTTCAGAATGGCAGGCAGTGACTAGTGGGGTACCGCAGGGCTCAGTGCTGGCACCCCAGCTATTTGCAATATACATTAATGATTTGGGTGAGGGAATTGAGCGTTATATTTCCAAGTTTGCAGATTACACTAAGCTGGGTGGCGGTGTGAGCTGTGAGGAGGATGCTAAGAGGCTGCAGGGTGACTTGGACAGGTTAGGTGAGTGGGCAAATGCATGGCAGATACAGTATAATGTGGATAAATGTGAGGTTATCCACTTTGGGGGCAAAAGCACGAAGGCAGAATATTATCTGAATGGTGCAGATTAGTAAAAGGGAAGGTGCAACGAGACCTGAGTGCCATGGTTCATCAGTCATTGAAAGTTGGCATGCAGGTACAGCAGGTGGTGAAGAAGGCAAATGGCATGTTGGCCTTCATAGCTAGGGGATTTGAATATAGGAGCAGAGAGGTCTTGCTGCAGTTGTACAGGTCCTTGGTGAGGTCTCACCTGAAATATTGTGTTCAGTTTTGGTCTCCTAATCTGAGGAAGGATGTCCTTGCTATTGAGGGAGTGCAGCGAAGGTTCACCAGACTGATTCCAGGAATGGCTGGACTGTCATATGAGGAGAGACTGGATCGACTGGGCCTTTATTCACTGGAGTTTAGAAGGATGAGAGGGGATCTCACAGAGACATATAAAATCCTGATGGGACTGGACAAGTTAGATGCAGGAAGAATGTTCCCGATGTTGGGGAAGTCCACGCTGCTTGGCAGAAGCTGGATGGGGGAGATTCGGTGGAATTGGGAAGACGTCAAAATATTATTGTCAGTGGACAATGTTTCCTGTGTTCAAGTGCTGAGCAAGTTCCCATCTTTATTTGAACCAGGCATCAGCAACTTCACAGGCACCAAAGTACAGATCCACTTGGTCCCCGAGGCACGGCCCATTCATCACAAGGCTTGAGCGGTCCCCTACATGATGAGGGAGAAAGTGGAGATCGAATTGGACGGACTTCAACGCGAGGGAATTATATTGCCAGTCGATTTCCACGAGTGGGCCAGTCCAATTTTTCTGGTACTAAAGAGCGATGGCACGGTCAGAATCTGCGGCGACTACAAAGTAATGATCAACTGAGTCTCCTTACAGGACCAGTACCCACTATCCAAAGCCGATGACCTTTTCGCGACATTAGTAAGGGGGAAGGCATTCACCAAGCTGAACACAATATTCCAGATGAGGCCTCACCAAGGCCCTGTACAACTGCAGTAAGACCTCCCTGCTCCTATACTCAAATCCCCTAGCTATGAAGGCCAACATGCCATTTGCCTTCTTCACTGCCTGCTGTACCTGCATGCCAACTTTCAGTGACTGATGAACCATGACACCCAGGTCTCGTTGCACCTTCCCTTTTCCTAATCTGTCACCATTCAGATAATATTCTGCCTTCATGTTTTTGCCACCAAAGTGGATAACCTCACACTTATCCACATGATACTGCACTTGCCATGCATTTGCCCACTCACCTAACCTGTCCAAGTCACCCTGCAGCCTCTTAGCATTCTTCTCACAGCTCACACTGCCACCCAGCTTCGTGTCGTCTGAAAACTTGGAGATATTACACTCAATTCGTTCATCTAAATCATTCATGTATATTGTAAATAGCTGGGGGTCCCAGCACCGAGCCCTGCGGCATCCCAAAGCAAAAAAAGTTAGAATACATATTTGTCTTCATCTCCATCTGTCTTGTGCTGCTCATCTTGATGTCCTAATTTAGGGTTTATCCACCAAAGAGGCAGCAGCACTCAGAACAGCTCTTTCCAAACCTCCACACCCGCAAAATTACAACAACCAACCAGCAAATAAGAAATATATAAGTACACGTCAGGAAGAGTTGCTTGGGCTTTCTTGGCCGTACTCCCAAGGTTCAGAGGTCGTAGGTTGAACACGTTGGCATAATGAACCCAGCTAATTTACATAATCAATTCGGACATCATAAGAACATTAAGAACAGAAGAAATAGGAGCAGGAGTAGGCCATATGGCCCCCTCGAGCCTGCTCCGCCATTCAATAAGATCTTGGCTGATCCGATCATGGACTCAGCTTCACTTCCCTGCTCGCTCCCCATAACCCCTTATCCCCTTATCGTTTAAGAAACCGTCTTTTTCTGTCAGATGGCGGTTCTTTAAAAAAACAATAAAGAGACAGCTATGCGACCCTTCGACCTCCATTATAACTTTATTTCATGGAAGACATTGAAAAGAATGCACTTCAAGCACTTTTCACAATCTAAAACTCAAAAGTTTGAATATATAGAAACATGGAAAATAGGTGCAGGAGTAGGCCATTCGGCCCTTCGAACCTGCACCACCATTCCATATGACCATGGCTGATCATGCAACTTCAGTACCCCATTCCTGCTTTCTCTCCATACCCCTTGATCCCTTTAGCCGTAAGGGCCACATCTAACTCCCTTTTGAATATATCTAACGAACTGGCCTCAACAACTTTCTGTGGTAGAGAATTCCACAGGTTCACAATTCTCTGAGTGAAGAAGTTTCTCCTCATCTCGGTCCTATATCACTTATCCCTTATCCTAAGACTGTGACCCCTGATTCTGGACTACCACAACATCAGGAACATTCTTCCTGCATCTAACCTGTCCAATCCCGTCAGAATTTTATATGTTTCTATGAGATCCCCTCTCATTCTTCTAAATTCCAGTGAAAATAAGCCCAGTTGATCCAGTCTTTCTTCATATGTCAGTCCTGCCATCCCGGGAAGCAGTCTGGTGAACCTTCGCTGCACTCCCTCAATAGCAAGAATGTCCTTCCTCAGATGAGGAGACCAAAACTGTACACAATATTCAAGGTGTGCTCTCACCAAGGCCCTGTACAACTGCAGTAAGACCTCCCTGCTCCTATACTGAAATCCTCTCGATATGAAGGCCAGCATGCCATTTGACTTCTTCACCGCCTGCTGTACCTGTATGCCAACCTTCAATGACTGATGTACCATGACACCCAGGTCTCGTTGCACCTCCCCTTTTCCTAATATGTCGCCATTCAGATAATATTCTGCCTTCCTGTTTTTGCCACCCTATGTCAGGATAAAGGAAAATTACTGATGGAACTTTTCAGCAGACAAAGTCACCCATACCAAACAGAAAGGAGATTGGGCAAGAAATCCACAGGGTTGCTAAACTCTTGATGAAATGCGTCCTTACTCTAGGATTTTGACATTGCTCCCACCATAATGATACTCATCGAGCTATTTTTCCATCAATGAAACCTCTTGAAGTGATAGAATTTATAGTGCTATAGAACAGTTTTTCAAATCTCGTCCAATTATTATTTAGTCATCAACATCACAGACGGTCCCTCGAACGAGGATGACTTGCTTCCACATGAGTTCACAGGTGTTTTGATGAAGGACCCGATGTTTCAGTCCTGAACTCCAGTTGAAGGGTGGAAGATGCCTGTGCATGGATTTTCTTTAACGTGTGGTGACCGTTGCACATCAGCCACTACACGGACTTGATAGAGCGAGGCATTTATCAAGTGGCAAAGATTAACCAAGACCACTGGAGACCTGCTCTGTTGCATGGACCTAGTGCGCACACATATCGCAGTGTGGGCTGTGCCCCTGCTGCCCCAGGGCCCTCGGCTCTTCTGGGCCCCGTACCCTCATTCGCCGCACCTCCGCCACGATCTCTCGCCGCACCTCCACCACAAACATTCGTTGCTCCTCCGCCACGATCTCTCGCCGCACCTCTGCCACAAAAACATTCGCAGATTAGGAAAAGGGGAGGTGCAATGAGACCTGGGTGTCATGGTCCATCAGTCATTGAAAGTTGGCATACAGGTACAGCAGGCGGTGAAGAAGGCAAATGGTATGTTGGCCTTCAAAGTTTTGAGTATAGGAGCAGGGAGGTCTTATTGCATTTGTACAGGGCCTTGGTGAGGCCTCACCTGGAATTGCGTTCAGTTTTGGTCTCCTAATCTGAGGAAGGACATTCTTGCTATTGAGGGAGTGCGGCGAAGGTTCACCAGTCTGATTCCAGGGATGGCAGGACCGACATATGAGGAGAGACTGGATCAACTGGGCCTTTATAGACTGGAGTTTAGAAGAATTGAGAGGGAATCTTATAGAAACATAGAAGATTCTGACGGGAGGGGACAGGTTAGATGCGGGTAGAATGTTCCCGATGTTGGGGAAGTCCAGAACCAGGATACATAGTCTAAGGATAAGGGGTAGGCCATTTAGCACCGAGATGAGGAGAAACTTCTTCACTCAGAGAGTTGTGAACCTGTGGAATTCCCTGCCGCAGAGAGTTCTTGATGCCAGTTCATTGTATATATTCAAGAGGGAGTTAGATATGGCCCTTACGGCTCAGGGCATCAAGGGGTATAGAAACATAGAAACATAGAAAATAGGTGCAGGAGCAGGCCATTTGGCCCTTCTAGCCTGCACTGCCATTCAATGAGTTCATGGCTGAACATGCAACTTCAGTACCCCATTCCTGCTTTCTCACCATACCCCTTGATCCCCTTAGTAGTAAGGACTACATCTAACTCCTTTCTGAATATATTTAGTGAATTGGCCTCAACAACTTTCTGTGGTAGAGAATTCCACAGGTTCACCACTCTCTGGGTGAAGAAGTTCCTCCTCATCTCGGTCCTAAATGGCTTACCCCTTATCCTTAGACTGTGACCCCTGGTTCTGGACTTCCCCAACATTGGGAACATTCTTCCTGCATCTAACCTGTCTAAACCCATCAGAATTTTAAACGTTTCTATGAGGTCCCCTCTCATTCTTCTGAACTCCAGTGAATACAAGCCCAGTTGATCCAGTCTTTCTTGATAGGTCAGTCCCGCCATCCCAGGAATCAGTCTGGTGAACCTTCGCTGCACTCCCTCAATTGCAAGAATGTCCTTCCTCAGGTTAGGAGACCAAAACTGTACACAATACTCCAGGTGTGGCCTCACCAATGCCCTGTACAACTGTAGCAACACCTCACTGCCCCTGTACTCAAATCCCCTCGCTATGAAGGCCAACATGCCATTTGCTTTCTTAACCGCCTGCTGTACCTGCATGCCAACCTTCAATGACTGATGTACCATGACACCCAGATCTCGTTGCACCTCCCCTTTTCCTAATCTGTCACCATTCAGATAATAGTCTGTCTCTCTGTTTTTACCACCAAAGTGGATAACCTCACATTTATCCACATTATACTTCATCTGCCATGCATTTTCCCACTCACCGAACCTATCCAAGTCACTCTGCAGCCTCATAGCATCCTCCTCGCAGCTCACACTGCCACCTAACTTAGTGTCATCCGCAAATTTGGAGATGCTATATTTAATCCCCTCGTCTAAATCATTAATGTACAGTGTAAACAGCTGGGGCCCCAGCACAGAACCTTGTGGTACCCCACTAGTCACCGCCTGCCATTCTGAAAAGTATCCATTTACTCCTACTCTTTGCTTCCTGTCTGACAACCAGTTATCAATCCATGTCAGCACACTACCCCCAATCCCATGTGCTTTAACTTTGCACATTAATCTCTTGTGTGGGACCTTGTCGAAAGCCTTCTGAAAGTCCAAATATACCACATCAACTGGTTCACCCTTGTCCACTCTAATGGAAACATCCTAAAAAAAAAGAGATCTGTACACAACTCCCAATAACGTTTTTTGCCCTTTGGTGTTCTGCAGCTCTACCCATATAGATTCCACATCATCCAAGCTAATGTCTATTCTAACTATTGCATTAATCTCCTCTTTAACCAGCAATGCTACCCCACCTCCTTTTCCTTTTATTCTATCCTTCCTGAATGTTGAATACCCTTGGATGTTGAGTTCCCAGCCCTGATCATCCTGGAGCCACGTCTCCATAATCCCAATCACATCATATTTGTTAACATCTATTTGCACAGTTAATTCATCCACCTTATTACGGATACTCCTTGCATTAAGACACAAAGCCTTCAGGCTTGATTTATTAACACCCTTTGTCATTTTAGAATTTTGTTGTACAGTGGCCCTTTTTGTTTTTTGCCTTGGGTTTCTCTGCCCTCCACTTTTCCTCATCTCCTTTCTGTCTTTTGTTTTTGTCTCCTTTTTGTTTCCCTCTGTCCCCCTGCCATATTAGTTTAACTCCTCCCCAACAGCACTAGCAAACACTCCCCTTAGGACATTGGTTCCGGTACTGCCCAGGTGCAGACCATCTGGTTTGTACTGGTCCCACCTCCCCCAGAATCGGTTCCAATGCCCCAGGAATTTGAATCCCTCCCTGCTGCACCACTGTTCAAGCCACGTATTCATCTGTGCTATCCTGCGATTCTTACTCTGACTAGCACGTGGCACTGGTAGCAATCATGAGATTACTACTTTTGAGGTCCTACTTTTTAATTTAGCTCCTAACTCCTTAAAATCGTTTCGTACGACCTCATCCCTTTTTTTACCTATGTCGTTGGTACCAATGTGCACCACGACAACTGACTGTTCTCCTTCCCTTTTTAGAATGTCCTGCACCCGCTCCGAGACATCCTTGACCCTTGCACCAGGGAGGCAACATATCATCCTGGAGTCTCAGTTGCGGCCGCAGAAACGCCTATCTATTCCCCTTACAATTGAATCCCCTATCACTATTGCTCTCCCACTCTTTTTCCCGCCCTCCTGTGCAACAGAGCCAGCCACGGTGCCGTGAACCTGGCCGCTGCTGCCCTCCCCGATGACTCATCTCCCTCAACAGCATTCAAAGCAGTGTATCTGTTTTGCAGGGGGATGACCACAGGAGACCCCTGCACCAACCCCCCTGCACTACTCTTCCTGCTGGTCTTCCATTCCCTATCTGGCTGTGGACCCTTCACCTGCGGTAAGACCAACTATGGAGAGAAAGCAGGAAAGGGGTACTGAAGGAATGATCAGCCATGATCTTATTGAATGGTGGTGCAGGCTCGAAGGGCCGAATGGCCTACTCCTGCACCTATTTTCTATGTTTCTATCTTTCTATGCTCCTCCGCCATGATCTCGCACCGTTCCTCCTCCACAAACATTCGCCGCTCCTCCGCCACGATCTCTCGCCACTCCACTGCTACAAAAACACTCGCCGCACCTCCACCACGATCTCCCATCGCACCTCCGCCATGATCTCTCGCCGCTCCTCCGCCACGATCTCTCGCCAGTGGTCTGCCACAAACATTCGCCGCACCTCCACCACAATCTCCCGCCACACCTACGCTATGATCTCTCGCCGCTCCTCCGCCACGATCTCTTGTTGCACCTCCGCACTAAACATTCGCCGAACCTTAGGACCCAGGCAGCTGTTTGGAGCATGGGCTGGAGCACCGGTGGGCCCAGGTACAGCGGAGGAGCAGGAAGGTCGTGGCAGACTTGTGACGAGTGATCGGGGCAGAGGAGCGATGAGGGATCATGGCTGAGCTTTGATGGGTGATTGTGAGGGAGGTTTATTATTTAGTCATACAGGCATAACTCACAGTTTTCATCGGGGCCCAGAAGAGGCGAGGGCCCAGGGGCAGCACAGGCCAGCAGATACTGCAAATATTATCACGAAGGCAGAATATTAGCTGAATGGCGGCAGATTTGGAAAAGGGGAGGTGCAACGAGACCTGGATGTCGTGGTACATCAGTCATTGAAAGTTGGTATGCAATTACAGCAGGCGGTGAAGAAGGCAAATGGTATGTTGGCCTTCATAGCTCGGGGATTTGAGTATAGGAGCAGGGAGGTCGTACTGCAGTTATACAGGGCCTTGGTGAGGCCTCACCTGGTATATTGTGTTTAGTTTTAATCTACTAATCTGAGGAAGGATGTTCTTGCTATTGAGGAAGTGCAGCGAAGGTTCACCAGACTGATTCCCGGGATGGCAGGACAGACATATGAGGAGAGACTGGATCGACTGGGCATGTATTCACTGGAGTTTAGAAAGATGAGAAGGGATCTCATAGAAACATATAAAATTCTGACGGGACTGGACATGTTAGATGCAGGAAGAATTTTCCCGATGTTGGGGAAGTCCAGAATCAGGGGACACAGTATAAGGATAAGGGATAAGCCGTTTAGGACTGAGATGAGGAGAAACTTCTTCACTCAGAGATTTGTTAACCTGTGGAGTTCTCGACCGCAGAGAGTTGTTGATGCCAGTTCGTTGCATATATTCAAGAGGGAGTTAGATATGGCCCCTACGGCTAAAGGGATCAAGGGGTATGGAGAGAAAGCAGGAAAGGGGTACTGAGGTGAATGATCAGCCGTGATCTGATTGAATGGTGGTGCAGGCTCAAAGGGCTGAATGGCCTACTTCTGCACCTATTTTCTATGTTTCTATGTTAGTGCATTAGGTCTGTACAACAGAGCAGATCTCCAGGGGTCTTGGTTAATCCTTGCCACTGGACCAAGACCTAGCTCTGTCAAGCCCGTGTGGTGGCTGGTGTGCAACGGCCACCACACGTTAAAAAAATTCACGCACAGGCATCTTCCACCCTTCAATATTTAGTTCGGGATCTGGAATATTAGGTCCTTCTTTGAAACACCTGTGAACTCATCCCGTTTTGGTGCGGAAGCAAGTCATCCTCGTTTTGAGGGACCGCCTAATCCTATATTCAAAGGCTGTATGAATAGATTTTTGGATATTGAGGGAATCGAGGGATACGGGGAGCGGGCGGGACGGTGGAGTTGTGGACGGCGATCAGCCATTGATCTTTTTCTTATTAACAATTAGTTGGTTAATTAGAAAAAGGTTTAACAATCACACTCCACATTACCAGTTCATCCATCATCATCATAGGCAGTCCCTCGGAATCGAGGAAGACTTGTTTCCACTCCCAAATGAGTTCTTTGATGGCTGAACAGTCCAATACGAGAGCCACATACTCTGTCACAGGTGGGGACATTTGTCGAGGGAAGGGGTCGATGGGGCTGGTTTGCCGCGCCCTCCTTCTGCTTCCTGCGCTTGGTCTCTTCACGCTCTTTGCGTTGAGACTCGACGAGCTCAACGCCCTCCCAGATGGACTTTCTCCACCTCGGGTGGTCTTCGGCCAGGAACTCCCAGGTGTCAGTGGTGATGTCGCACTCTACCAGGGAGGCTTTGAGGGTGTCCTTATAACGTTTCCGCTGCCCACCTTTGGCTCTCGTTGACCATGAAGGAGCTCCGCATAAAGCATTTGTTTGGAGAGTCTTGTGTCTGGCATGTGAACTATGTGGCCTGCCCAGCGAAGATGATCGAGTGTGGTCAGTGCTTCAATACTGGGGATGTTGGCCCGGTCGAGGACACTGATGTTAGTGCCTCTGTCCTCCCAGGAGATTTGCAGGATCTTGCAGAGACATCGTTGGTGATATATCTTCAGTGACTTGAGGTGCCTTCTGTACATCGTCCATGCCTCAGCCCCATACAGAAGGGTGGGTATTACTACAGCCCTGTAGACCATGAGTTTGGTGGTAGATTTGAGGGCCTGGTCTTCAAACACTCTTTTCCTCAGACGGCCGAAGGCTGCGCTGGCGCACTGGAGGCGATGCTGAATCTCCGCATCAATGTCGGCCTTTGTTGATAAGAGGCTCCCGAGATATCGGAAATGGTCCATGTTGTCCAGGGCGCGCCGTGGATCTTGATGACTGGGGGGCAGTGCTGTGCGGCGGTGACAAGCTGGTGGAGGACCTTTGTCTTACGGATGTTAAGCGTAAGGTCCATGCTGTCATATGCCTCAGTGAATACATTGACTATATCCAGTTCATCCAGCAGTCTCACAACCACCTGCCCCATCATGGATCCCCCGAACCCTACTGGCTGGGGTTTTATTGAGTCTTGTGAACATCACATGACTGGCTAAGCCACTCGCGCGTTAACAGCTCCAGAACTATTTTTGTCGGACCATAAATCAAGTACCCACTGATTCAAGGGGGGCACTAAAACCGACAAACTTAATCCAAATTAAACTTTAGACAGTAACTTAATTCAAATTAAAAGTTGGTTAGCATCTTTATTGAATGGTGGAGCAGGTTCGATGGGCTGAATGGCCCCCCAATTCCTCCTGTTCTGTGCTGATCAGCCCTGGCCCCTCAGGTCCCGCACCCCTGCTCCTCATTGGTATATCAGTGTTACAGTGAGGGGTGTGGGGTATATCAGTGTTACATTGAAGGGTTTGGGGTATATCAGTGTTACAGTGAGGGGTGTGGGGTATATCAGACTGTTACAGTGATGGGTGTGGGACGTATCACTGTTAATGTGAGGGATGTGGAGTATTTCAGTGTGTTACATTGCGGAGTGTGGTTTATATCAGTGTTACAGTGAGGAGTTGTGGGGTATATCAGAGTGTTACAGTGAAGTTTTTGGGGTATATCAGTGTTACAGTGAGGGGGGTGGGGTATCTCAGAGTTACAGTGAGGGGTGTGGGGTATATCAGTGTTACAGTGAGGGGTGTGGGGTATCTCAGTGTTACATTGAGTGCTGTGGGGTGTATCAGTGTTACAGTGAGCGGTGTCGGATATATCAGTGTTATAGTGAGGTGTGTGTGGTACATCATTGTTACAGTGAGGGGTGTGGGTATATCAGCGTTACAGTGAGAGGTGTGCGGTATATCAGTGTTGCAGTGAGATGTGTGGGTTATATCAGTGTTACATAGAAACAGAAACATAGAAAATAGGTGCAGGAATAGGCCATTCGGCCCTTCGAGCCTGCACCACCATTCAATAAGATCATGGCTGATCATTCACTTCAGTACCCCTTTCCTGCTTTCTCTCCATACCCTTTGATCCCTTTAGCCATAAGGGCCACATCTAACTCCCTTTTGAATATACCAAACGAACTGGCCTCAACAACTTTCTGTGGTAGAGAATTCCATAATTCTCTGAATGCAGAAGTTTCTCCTCATCTCGGTCCTAAATGGCTTACCCCATATCCTTAGACTGTGACCCCTGGTTCTGGACTTCCCCAACGTCAGGAACATTCTTCCTGCATCTAACCTGTCCAATCACATCAGAATTTTATATGTTTCTATGAGATCCCCTCTCATTCTTCTAAATTCCAGTGAATATAAGCCTAGTCAATCCAGTCTTTCTTCATATGTCAGTCCTGCCATCCCGGGAATCAGTCTGGTGAACCTTCGCTGCACTCCCTCAATAGCAAGAATGTCCTTCCTCAGATTAGGAGACCAAAACTGCACACAATACTCAAGGTATGGTCTCACCAAGGCCCTGTACAACTGCAGTAAGACCTCCCTGCTCCCATACTCAAATCCCCTCGCTATGAAGGCCAGCAAGCCATTTGCTTTCTTTACTGCCTGCTGAACCTGCATCCTACCTTCAATGACTGATGTACCATGACACCCGGGTCTTGTTGCACCTGAAACCGGCGAGCAGCATGCACATGGCAAGACACCAGTTTTACATGCACCGGCGGCGAGAAGGGCAAATCATTCCAGACTTCGTGACAAATCTCCGACGACTGGCACGCCTATATAAGTTCCCAGATGCATGCAGGGCGGAGATGCTGCGAGACTTTTATATTCAGGGCATCGGGCACACTGGGGTTTTCAGGAAACTGATTGAGACCAAAGACTTGACCTTGGAAGTGGCGGCTCTGATAGCCTAGACATTTATCTCAGGGGAGGAAGAGACCAGAATGATGTATGACAAAAATCTTGGCTCAAATGCGGCAAACGACCAGAGAGTCAACATTGTTCACGCGGCACACAGTTCTCTAGGCAGACAAGGGCAATCGGACATGCCCCAGCATGTATCGAACCCAAAGGGGGAATTCAACAGAGACAATGGCTAGCTGAACGGCGATTCATGCCATCGCAATGGACAATGCAGCCAGTAATGGGGCCATTAACAGCTGTTAATGGTGCGCTTAAGAACAGTTACAGAGACAATCACAGATGATATACTGTTAATGGAGCTTTTGTTTCCAACAACGGGGCCTCCAGCTCATGCTGGAGGTGTGGAGGCAAACACCCAGCCAGAACCTGCAGGTATCAGCAATATACCTGCAGAAACTGCAATGTCAGCGGTCACTTGGTGCATATTTGAAGGAAGCCTGCAGCCAGGTTGATGTATGAGGAGGACGGGCCCGATGTAAGCCCTACGAGGCCAAATGATTACTGGGGGAAATCGCTGGAAGCTGAAGTTCAGCGAGTTCATGTGGAGCACATTTACAGTTCATATACCAGGACGCCACCGATATTGATGAAAGTGTTCCTCAATGGAGCTAGACACGGGGGCCAGCCAGTCCCTGATGAGTATCAAACAATTCAAAAGGTTGTGGGTGTCCAAGGCCAGGAGGCCAAAATTATTGCCGATTGACGCACAGCTACGGACATATACAAAGGAGATCATTCCGGTGCTAGGCAGCACCACGGTGTCGTGACCCACAAAGATTCGGAGAACAGATTGCCACTCTGGATTGTCCCGGGAGACGGTCCCGCACTACTGGGAAGGAGTTGGCTTGCTGTCAAGAACTGGATTTGGGGCGATGTCAATCCAATTTCTTCTGTGGAGCGAGTATCATGCTCACAGGTCCTGGACAAATTTGACTCATTATTTCAACCCGGCATCGGCACTTTCATGGGGGCCAAGGTAGTGATCCACATAAACCAGGACGCCAGGTCAGTACACCACAAGGCCAGAGCGGTGCTGTATGTGATGCGGGAAAAGATAGAATGCGAATTGGACTGCCTGCTGAGGGAAGGCATCACCTCGCCAGTTGAATTCAGTGACTGGACGAGCCCAATCGTGTTGGTGCTCAAGGCGGATGGGTCAGTCAGGATATGTGGCGATTACAAGGCCACCATCAATCGGGTATCACTCCAAGACCAGTACTCGCTGCCGAGAATGGAGGACCTCTTTGCGACGCTATCCGGTGGCAAATCTTTTTCAAAATTGGACCTAACTTCAGCTTACATGACCCAGGAGCTGGCAAGTGAGTCAAAAAAGCTGACCACCATCACGACACACAAGGGGTTGTTTGAGTATAACAGATGTCCGTTCGGCATTAGTTCAGCCGCCGCGATCTTTCAGTGAAATATGGAAAGCCTCAAGTCGATTCCAAGGACGGTGGTTTTTCAAGACGATGTCCTCATCATGGGTCGCGATATTGAAGAACATCTCCACAACCTGGAGAAGGTGCCACGCAGACTGGACCGGGTAGGGCTGCGACTGAAAAAGGAGAAGTGCGTCTTCTTAGCTCCAGAGGTAGAATTCCTGGGGAGGAGGGTAGCAACAGACGGGATCAGACCTACTGCGTCTAAAATGGAATCGATCCAGAGAGCACGACGGAGCTGCGTTCGTTCTTGGGGCTGCTGAACTATTTTGGCAATTTTCTTCCCAAATTGAGCACGCTGTTAGAGCCGCTACACGTGGTCCCACGAAAAGGTTGCGATTGGGTCTGGGGCGAGAGCCAGGAAAGGGCTTTTGATAGAGCACGCAATTTGTTCTGCTCCAACAATCTGTTGACGTTATATGACCCGTGTAAGAAACTTGTTTTAACGTGCGATGCGTCGTCCTATGGGGTCGGGTGTGTGTTGCAGCATGTGAATGCCAATGATCAGTTACAGCCGGTAGCTTATGCCTCCAGAAGTCTGCCTCAGGCAGAAAGGGGCTACGGTATGGTAGAAAAGGAAGCACTAGCATGTGTATATGCAGCAATAAAATTGCACCAGTACCTGTTTGACAGGAAATTTGAGCTAAAAACAGATCACAAACCCCTAACATCCCTTTTGGCCGACAACAAGGCCATAAATGCGATTGCAACGGCCCGCATACAGAGGTGGGCACTTACGTTAGCCGCCTATGACTATGCAATTCGACACAGACTGGGCACTGAAAACTGTGCCGATGCACTCAGCAGGCTCCCACTAGCCACGACTGAGGGGGCAACTGAGCATGAAGCTGAGATGGTCATGGCTGTTGAAAGGATCACCTGTGACAGCCCGTCAGATTAAAGTCTGGACAAATAAAGACCCGCTACTGTCTTTAGTTAAGAAATTTGTCCTGAATGGGGACTGGGCAGCCATGTACAGGGCATGCCCTGAGGAGTTTAAACCGTTTCATAGGCGCAAGGATGAACTCTCGATTCAGGCCAATTGCCTACTGTGGGGAAACTGAGTAGTCATGCCTCAGAAGGGCAGAGAAGTGTTTATCAGAGAACTTCACAATGAGCACCCGGGCAATGTCATGATGAAGGCAATTGCCAGGTCACACGTTTGGTGGCCTGGAATAGATGCAGACCTGGAACTTTGTGTTCACAGGTGCAACACGTGTGCTCAGCAGGGCAACGCACCCAGGGAAGCCCCCCTTAGCCCCTGGTCCTGGCCCACCAAGCCATGGTCACGCATTCATGTGGACTACGCAGATCCTTTCATAGAAACATAGAAACATAGAAAATAGGTGCAGGAGCAGGCCATTCAGCCCTTCTAGCCTGCACCGCCATTCAATGAGTTCATGGCTGAACATGAAACTTCAGTACCCCCTTCCTGCTTTCTCGCCATAACCCTTGATCCCCCGAGTAGTAAGGACTTCATCTAACTCCCTTTTGAATATATTTAGTGAATTGGCCTCAACTACTTTCTGTGGTAGAGAATTCCACAGGTTCACCACTCTCTGGGTGAAGAAGTTTCTCCTCATCTCGGTCCTAAATGGCTTACCCCTTATCCTCAGACTGTGACCCCTGGTTCTGGACTTCCCCAACATTGGGAACATTCTTTCTGCATCTAACCTGTCTAAACCCGTCAGAATTTTAAACGTTTCTATGAGGTCCCCTCTCATTCTTCTGAACTCCAGTGAATACAAGCCCAGTTGATCCAATCTTTCTTGATAGGTCAGTCCCGCCATCCCGGGAATCAGTCTGGTGAACCTTCGCTGCACTCCCTCAATAGCAAGAATGTCCTTCCTCAAGTTAGGAGACCAAAACTGTACACAATACTCCAGGTGTGGCCTCACCAAGGCCCTGTACAACTGTAGCAACACCTCCCTGCCCCTGTATTCAAATCCCCTAGCTATGAAGGCCAACATGCCATTTGCTTTCTTAACCGCCTGCTGTACCTGCATGCCAACCTTCAATGACTGATGTACCATGACACCCAGGTCTCGTTGCACCTTCCCTTTTCCTAATCTGTCACCATTCAGATAATAGTCTGTCTCTCTGTTTTTACCACCAAAGTGGATAACCTCACATTTATCCACATTATACTTCATCTGCCATGCATTTGCCCACTCACCTAACCTATCCAAGTCACTCTGCAGCCTAATAGCATCCTCCTCGCAGCTCACACTGCCACCCAACTTAGTATCATCCGCAAATTTGGAGATACTGCATTTAATCCCCTCGTCTAAATCATTAATGTACAATGTAAACAGCTGGGGCCCCAGCACAGAACCTTGCGGCACTCCACTAGTCACTGCCTGCCATTCTGAAAAGTACCCGTTTACTCCTACTCTTTGCTTCCTGTCTGACAACCAGTTCTCAATCCACGTCAGCACACTACCCCCAATCCCATGTGCTTTAACTTTGCACATTAATCTCTTGTGTGGGACCTTGTCGAAAGCCTTCTGAAAGTCCAAATATACCACATCAACTGGTTCTCCTTTGTCCACTTTACTGGAAACATCCTCAAAAAATTCCAGAAGATTTGTCAAGCATGATTTCCCTTTCACAAATCCATGCTGACTTGGACCTATCATGTCACCATTTTCCAGATGCACTGCTATGACATCCTTAATAATTGATTCCATCATTTTACCCACTACTGAGGTCAGGCTGACCGGTCTATAATTCCCTGTTTTCTCTCTCCCTCCTTTTTTAAAAAGTGGGGTTACATTGGCTACCCTCCACTCCATAGGAACTGATCCAGAGTCAATGGAATGTTGGAAAATGACTGTCAATGCATCCGCTATTTCCAAGGCCACCTCCTTAAGTACTCTAGGATGCAGTCCATCAGGCCCTGGGGATTTATCGGCCTTCAATCCCATCAATTTCCCCAACACAATTTCCCGACTAATAAAGATTTCCCTCAGTTCCCCCTCCTTACTAGACCCTCTGACCCCTTTTATATCCGGAAGGTTGTTTGTATCCTCCTTAGTGAATACCGAACCAAAGTACTTGTTCAATTGGTCTGCCATTTCTTTGTTCCCCGTTATGACTTCCCCTGATTCTGACTGCAGGGGACCTACGTTTGTCTTCACCAACCTTTTTCTCTTTACATACCTATAGAAACTTTTGCAATCCGCCTTAATGTTCCCTGCAAGCTTCTTCTCGTACTCCATTTTCCCTGTCCTAATCAAACCCTTTGTCCTCCTCTGCTGAGTTCTAAATTTCTCCCAGTCCCTAGGTTCGCTGCTAATTCTGGCCAATTTGTATGCCACTTCCTTGGCTTTAATACTATCCCTGATTTCCCTAGATAGCCACGGTTGAGCCACCTTCCCCTTTTTATTTTTACGCCAGACAGGAATGTACAATTGTTGTACTTCATCCATGCGGTCTCTAAATGTCTGCCATTGCCCATCCACAGTCAACCCCCTAAGTATCATTCGCCAATCTATCCTAGCCAATTCACGCCTCATACCTTCAAAGTTACCCTTCTTTAAGTTCTGGACCATGGTCTCTGAAATTACTTTTTCATTCTCCATCCTAATGCAGAATTCCACCATATTATGGTCACTCTTCCCCAAGGGGCCTCGCACAATGAGATTGCTAATTAATCCTCTCTCATTACACAACACCCGGTCTAAGATGGCCTCCCCCCTAGTTGGTTCCTCAACATATTGGTCTAGAAAACCATCCCTTATGCACTCCAGGAAATCCTCCTCCACCGTATTGCTTCCAGTTTGGCTAGCCCAATCTATGTGCATATTAAAGTCACCCATTATAACTGCTACACCTTTATTGCATGCACCCCTAATTTCCTGTTTGATGCCCTCCCCAACATCCCTATTACTGTTTGGAGGTCTGTACACAACTCCTACTAACTTTTTTTGCCCTTTGGTGTTCTGCAGCTCTACCCATATAGATTCCACATCATCCAAGCTAATGTCTTTCCTAACTATTGCATTAATCTCCTCTTTAACCAGCAATGCTACCCCACCTCCTTTTCCTTTTATTCTATCCTTCCTGAATGTTGAATACCCCTGAATGGGAAAAATGTTTTAGTTATAGTAAACGCCTACTCTCTGCGGTAGGGAATTACACAGGTTAACAACGCTCTGAGTGAAGAAATTTCTCCTCATCTCGGTCCTAAATGGCTTACCCCTTATCCTTAGACTGTGTACCCTGGTTCTGGACTTTCCCAATATCGGGAACATTCTTCCTGCATCTAACCTGTCCTGTCCCATCAGAATTTTATATGTTTCCATGAGATCTCCTCTCATCCTTCTAAACTCCAGTGAATACAGGCCCAGTCGATCCAGTCTCTCCTCATATGTCAGTCCCTCCATCCCGGGAATCAGTCTGGTGAACCTTCGCTGCACTCCCTCAATAGCAAGAATGTCCTTCCTCAGATTAGGACACCAAAACTGAACACAATATTCCAGGTGAGGCCTCACCAAGGCCCTGTACAACTGCAGTAAGAGCTCCCTGCTCCTATACTCAAATCCCCTAGCTATGAAGGCCAACATATCATTTGCCTTCGTCACCGCCTGCTGTACCTGCATGCCAACTTTCAATGACTTTTGTACCATGACACCCAGGTCTCGTTGCACCTCTGCTTTTCCTAATCTGCCGCCATTCAGATAATATTCTGCTATTGTGTTTTTGCCCCCAAAGTGGATAATCTCACATTTACCCACAGTATACTGCATCTGCCATGCATTTGCCCACTCACCTAACCTGTCCAAGTCACCCTGCAGCCTCTTAGCATCGTCCTCACAGCTCACACCACCACCCAGTTTCATATCATGGAGATATAACACTCAATTCCTTCATCCAAATCATTAATGTATATTGTAAAAAGCTAGGATCCCAGCACGGAGCCCTGCGGCACCCCACTAGTCACTGCCTGCCATTCTGAAAAGGACCTGTTTATCCCGACTCTCTGCTTCCTGTCTGCCAACCAGTTCTCTATCCACGTCAGTACGTTACCCCCAATACCATGTGCTTTAATTTTGCACACCAATCTCTGATGTGGGACCTTGTCAAAAGCATTTTAAAAGTCCAAATACACCACATCCATTGGTTCACCCTTCTCCACTCTACTAGTTACATCCTCAAAAAATTCCAGATTTGTCAAGCATGATTTCCCTTTCATAAATCCATGCTGACTTGGACCGATCCTGTCACTGCTTTCCAAATGCGCTGTTAGTTCATCTTTAATAATTGATTCCAACATTTTCCCCACTACCGATGTCAGGCTAACTGGTGTATACCCGTTTTCTCTCTCCCTCCTTTTAAAAAAAATAATGTTACATTAACTACCCTCCAGTTCATAGGAACTGATCCAGAGTCGATAGACTGTTGTAAAATGATCCCCAATGCATCCACTATTTCTAGGGCCACTTCCTTAAGTACTCTGGGATGCTGACTATCAGGCCTCAGGAATTTATCAGCCTTCAATCCCATCAATATCCCGAACACGATTTCCTGCCTAATAAGGATATCCTCCAGTTCCTCCTTCTCACTAGACCCTCGGGTCCCCTAGGTTATTGTGTCTTCCTTCGTGAAGACAGAATCAAATTATTTGTTCTGCTGGTCTGCCATTTCTTTGTTCCCCATTATAATTTCATCTGAATCTGACTGCAAGGGACCTACGTTTGTTTTCACTTACCTTTTTCTCTTCACATATCTATAGAAGCTTTTGCAGTCAGTTTTTATGTTCCCAGCAAGCTTCCTCTCATACTCTATTTCCCCCCTCTTAATTAAACCCTTTGTCCTTCTCTGCTGAATTCTAAATTTCTCCCAGTCCTCAGATTTGCTGCTTTTTCTGGTATGCCTCTTCCTTGTATTTAACACTATCCTTAATTTCCCTTGTTAGCCACGGTTGAGCCACCTTCCCCGTTTTATTTTTACTCGAGACAGGGATGTACAATTGTTGAAGTTCATCCATGTTATCTTTAAATGTTTGCCATTGCCTATCCACTGTCAACCCTCTAAGAATCACTCGCCAGTCTATTCTAGCCAATTCACGTCTCATACCATCGAAGTTACATTTCCTTATGTTCAGGACTCTAGACTCTGAATTAACTGTGTCACTCTCCATCTTAATAAGGAATTCTACCATTGGAAAAGTTAAAAATGTAATAAATGATATAAATTTGTTGTGGGGTGGGGTGTTTTGGACAGTTATCAGTATGAATTAATACACATATTATCATTAAATGTATTTTATTTAACATAACAATGTTGCGTATTTTCTCAGATAAGACCGCTTCTCCCTGTAAGTGCGTTGGCTGTAAGTTCTTATCCTCCTCCATCTCAGTCTGCCACCTCTTTGATTGGGCACATAATGGTCTTCAATATACTGGGCGACATCTGGGCGTTATACCTCATCTTAGCGTTAAAATGGACGTTAAGTGGGTGGTAGCGATGCAAAACTTATGGAAAGTCTAGCCCATGGTCTCTAATAGGTCCTACACTTTCTCTAGTGATCCTCTTGCTCTTAATGTATTTATAAAACATCTCTGGGGGTTGCTTGATTTTACTTGCCAAAGATTTTTAATGCTCTCTCTTTGCTTTCCTAATTTCCTTTTTACTTCCGCTGCCGCCCATCCCCCCCCACCCCCCGTCCGCCCGCCCGCCCCCCCTGCACTCTATATTCCTCTAGGCTTTCTGCAGCATTGAACTCTCCGTATCTGTCATCAGCCTTCCCTTTTTCTCGTTATCTTACCCGATGTGTCACTTGACATCCAGCGGGCTCTGGATTTGTTGGTCCAACCCTTTTCTTTAAGGGAACATACTTGCTCTGAACCCTCAGGATCTCCTCCTTGAATGCCTCCCACTGCTCTGACACCGATTTATCTTCAAGTAGCTGTTTCCAGTCCACTTTGGCTAAATCACATCTCAGCTCAGCAAAATTGGCTTTTCCCCAATTGAGAACTTTTATTCCGGGTCTATCAATGTCCTTTTCCACAACTACCCTAAATCTAACTGAATTATGATCACTAGCACCAAAAATGCTCTCCCACAGATACCCCTTCGACCTGCTCAGCTTCATTCCCTAAAATTAAATCCAGAACCACCCCTCCTGTGTTGGGCTTGCTGCATACTAGCTAAAACAAAAGTTCTCTTGATTGCATTTTAGGAATTCTGCACTTTCAGTATCTGGTCATTTTCACATTGCTGTTTGTGGGAGCTTGCTGTGCACAAATTGGCTGTTGTGTTTCCCACATTACAACAGTGACTGCACTATAAAAGTACTTAATTTATCGTTAACCCCACAAATCAGGAAACACTCAGTAAGTTTGTTCATTTCCAGTGCACATTTATTTCCAGATATTAAACTTCTCACATTTAAGTTGGTGAAATAACATGACTTGAAACATAAATGACGGACAGGAAAAGACCCGCTGCTCCATCCAGCCTGTCTCACAAAACCGCGATGCTCTGTCCCCGCAGACAACATTTAGCGATGACTTGAAACCGCTCGGTGAGTTGTCCTGAGTTCCCCCTTCTGTGTCGTTCCGGCTCGCATCCTCAATCTTGCTTGTGAAAGTGTCACACCCTTTCATTTGCCATTCCTTTAGGCCGTGCCATACTTAGTGGATTGGAATTAAGTTACAGAGCCAGCAATGCTTGGATGAAACATCAGCTCCTAAACATTAACAGGCTGAAGGGGGAGGCGGCGGGGGGTGGGGGGTGGAGTGTTGGGGGATGGGGGCGATGGGCGGGGGGGATGTGGATCTAATTATCGGGATGCATCGGCACCATTTGTCCATCCCCGGCTCCCGTGCTGTGTTACCTTTTAGCACACTCCAGAACTCAGCTTGTTGACACCCAAAGACACCCCAGAATGAGGAGAATCCATTCACTTCCCTCCCCACAAGACACGAGAGACAAACCGGTGGCTGGAAAATGCCGTCACTTCATGAATGAAGAGGGGACAGCTTCCAAGGCAGCTGATCTTCAGTCGGGCATTCTCTACACACTGCTGGCGACTCACCAAGTAGCCGAGGAGGATGGGAACTGAGGCTTCTGCGACCGGGACAGACATGATAAAGTGATCATTACCCATGAATGCCACACTGCTGGGATACCCTAATCTGATGGGCATTCCATCTCAACAGCCAGCCCACCAATCAGAAGCTGGCAAGATCCAAATACAGGTCCTAATGGTTCAGTTTACTGTTTGGATCTGGCGCTGGCACCCGTGAATAACACTCACTTTGATCAATGTGTCCTCGGAGCTGCAGGGTCCACCCTTCTCACCCTGAGTACAAGTGGGTCAGTGTCCAACAGTGTGTGGAGCGTGTTAGAACGGAGAGTCTGTTCCCTCGCAGGGTCCACCTTCTCACCCTGCGTACCAGTTGGTCAGTGTCCAACAGTGTGTGGAGCATGTTGGAATGAAAAATAAAGAGTCTCTAAATAAAAAGTAGGCTTGTCTTTAATCTTCAAATGACTCCTCTGTGAAATCAGACCGGCAATATTTAGCACCAGGGTGTATGAGAAGGACGGTTTGTGAGGCAAGTAAAGGGTTAACCAGAACCACCTTCTGCTGCGATGTTCCGTAGCATCCTGGAGATCCGGCAAGCCTGAGCAACACAATCTAGAAATGAAAAAACGAAAGGCTGTCCAGCCACCTCCCTGACTGCCCGAGGTCCTCGAGCAGAGAGGTGATTGTCTGCTGATACGACCAAGTCGATCGATCAGGTGACACCCAAAGTGCTGAAGATATTCTGGACTACCTCAGTGTGGACCATCCACGGGTCAGGGTGAACGACAGAGCGGCTGAGTGTGCCGTCTGTAGTAGTGTCCACTCCGGCCTAACGTGGCAGCAAGAGTGTCACCCCGTCGTTCAAGCACCAATGGACAGCAACACGTCAACTTGACAGAGGTACACAGGAGGGGGTCCCAGACTGTAGAAATACCGGCCCACTGTCTGTCTGTAGACATAGAAACATAGAAACATGGAAATTTACAGAGCAGGTGGAGGTCATTCTGGCCCATCGTATACGTGCAAGCCGACAAAGAGCCGCACGGCCCTTGGTCAGCAGCCCTAAAGGTTATATATAAATCTCTGAACAATGACGGAAAGGTAAAGAGCACCCAGCCCAACCAGTCAGCCTCACACAACTGCGACATACCTTATACTGAAAACATTCTACACTCCACCCCAACTGGAGCCATGTGATCTCCTGGGAGAGGCAAAAACCAGATAAAAACCCAGGCCAATTTAGGGAGAAAAAACCTGGGAAAATTCCTCCCCAACCCATCCAGGTGATGGAAACTAGCCCAGATCACACTGGCCGTATTCGATTCCCTGCAGTACTTACCATTATATCTGCACTGCCCAACAAAAAGTCAACCGGTCTAACCCCAATTACCAGCTCTAGGTCCGTAACCCTGCAGGTTACTGCACTTTAAGTGCCCATCTAACCATCTCTTAAAAGTGATGAAGGTTTCTGCATCCACCACTTTTCCAGTCAGCGAGTTCCGGATCCTCACAACACTCTGCGTAAAGAAACCCCCCCTCAAATCCTCCCTGAACCTTCCACCAACCACTTAAAAAATATGCCCCCTTGTAATGGACAGCTCCATTAATGGAATTAGGCCCTTTCTATCCACTATGTCCAGCCCTCTTAATATTTTGTACACCTCGATGAGGTCTCCTCTCAACTTCCTCTGTTACATTGAGAACAAACCCAGCCTTTCCAATCTGTCTTCATAACTAAGATTCTCCGTTCCAGGCAGCATCCTCGTAATTCTCCTCTGCACCCTCTCCAGTGCAGTCGCGTCCTTCCTACAATAGGGCGACCAGAACTGCATGCAGTATTCCACTATGGCCCAACCAAAGTATTATACAATTTAAGCATAACCTCCCTGCTCTTATATTCTATGCCTTGGCCAAAATAGGCAAGCATTCCGTATGCCCTCTTAAGCACCTTATCCACCTGGCCTGCTACTTTCAGGGATCTGTGGACAAGCACTCCAAGGTCCCTTTGTTCATCTACACTATTAAGTGGCCTACTGCCTAATGTGTATACCCTTATCCTTATTAGCCCTCCCAAAGTACATCACCTCACACTTCTCTGAATTATATTCCATTTGCCAGTGCTCTGCCCACCTGACCAGTAGATTGATATCCTCCTGCAGCCCATGACTTTCCTCTTCATTATCAAGCATAGACATGCTGACTTACCCCGCACCGAGTCTGAAAGTGTACAATGTCCTATTATACCGTTCACACACCGAGTCTGATGACATGACAAGTGAACTCATCCTTGTCCACTGGCCTTGAAGCCCATTCCTCCTGAATGTCGCAGCATTACCTGAAGAGCCTGATGACTGTAGCCCAAATGCCAGGAGGAAACTGTGTCCGAAGACCACCATCTCTCGTTCAGATGCTGCGACAAAGGAGAACTGTGGAAACATTACTGGCCGAGTGATAGACATCAAGACTGCTCAACTGGAGACATATCTTCATCAGTTGAGCCTTCTGGATAACTATCTCTCACTCTCAGTGTGGATGGTGACCAATATGCCCACTAGTAGATAGTTCCTATGATGGTCACACATTGAAACATAGAAACATAGAAATTTACAGCGCAGAAGGAGGCCATTTCGGCCCATCGTATCTGCGCCGGCCGACAAAGAGCCGCTTGGTCAGCAGCCCTAAAGGTTACATATAAACTTATGAACAATGACGGAAAGGCAAAGAGCACCCAGCCCAACCAGTCCGCCTCACACAACTACAACACCCCTTGTACTGAAAACATCGACACTCCACCCCAACCGGAGCCATGTGATCTCCTGGGAGAGGCAAAAACCAGATAAAAACCCAGGCCACTTTCGGGAGAAAAAATCTGGGAAAATTCCTCTCCGACCCATCCAGGCGATCGACACTAGTCCAGGAGATCACTCTGGCCGTATTCTGTTCCCTGCAGTACTTAACATTTTATCTGTGCCGTCCAACAAAAGGTCATCCAGTCCAATCCCAATTACCAGCTCTCGGTCCGTAACCCTGCAGGTTGCGACACTTTTAGTGCCCATCCAACAATCTCTTAAAAGTGGTGAGGGTTTCTGCATCCACCACTCTTCCACGCAGCGAGTTCCAGATGCCCACAACTCTCTGCGTAACCAAGCCCCCCCCTCAAATACCCTATAAACGTGCCACCAACCAACTTAAAACTATGCCCCCTCGTAATAGACCCCTCCACCAATGGAAAAAGACCCTTACAAAACACTATGTCCAGGCCCCTCAATATTTTGTACACCTCAAGGAGGTCTCCTCTCAACCTCCTCTGTTCCAATGAGGAAAAACCCAGCCTATCCAATCTCTCCTCATAACTAAGATTCTCCATTCCAGGCAGCATCCTCGCAAATGTCCTCTGCACCTTCTCGAGTGCAATCACATACTTCCTATAATAGGGCGGCCAGAACTGCAAGCAGCACTCCAGCAGTGGCCTAACGAAAAAATTATACAATTTCAGCATAACCTCATTACTCTTATATTCTATGCCTTGGCCAAAATAGGCAAACATTCCGTATGCCTTCTTAAGCACCTTATCCACCTGGCCTGCTTCGTTCAGGGATCTGTGGACAAGCACTCCAAGGTCCCTTTGTTCATCTGCACTATTAAGTGGCCTACCGCTTAATGTGTATAACCTGTCCTTATTAGACCTCCCAAAGTGCATCACCTCACACTTCTCTGAATTATATTCCATTTGCCAGTGCTCTGTCCACCTGACAAGTAGCTTGATATCCTCCTGCAGCCCATGACTTTCCTCTTCATTATAAACCATAGACATGCTGACTGACCCCGCATCGAGTCTGAAAGTGTCCTATTATACCGTTCACACACCGAGTCTGATGACATGACAAGTGAACTCATCCATGTCCAATGACCTTGAAGCCCATTCCTCCTGAATGTCGCAGCATTACCTGAAGAGCCGGATGACTGTAGCTCAAATGCCTGGAGGACAAAGTGCCCCAAGACCACCATCTCTTGTTCAGATGCTGCGACAAAGGAGAACTGTGGAAACATTACTGGCCGAGTGATAGACATCAAGACTGCTCAACTGGAGACATATCTTCATCAGTTGAGCCTTCTGGATAACTATCTCTCACTCTCAGTGTGGATGGTGACCAATATGCCCACTAGTAGATAGTTCCTATGATGGTCACACATTGAAACATAGAAACATAGAAATTTACAGCGCAGAAGGAGGCCATTTCGGCCCATCGTATCTGCGCCGGCCGACAAAGAGCCGCTTGGTCAGCAGCCCTAAAGGTTACATATAAACTTATGAACAATGACGGAAAGGCAAAAAGCACCCAGCCCAACCAGTCCGCCTCACACAACTACAACACCCCTTGTACTGAAAACATCGACACTCCACCCCAACCGGAGCCATGTGATCTCCTGGGAGAGGCAAAAACCAGATAAAAACCCAGGCCACTTTAGGGAGAAAAAATCTGGGAAAATTCCTCTCCGACCCATCCAGGCGATCGACACTAGTCCAGGAGATCACTCTGGCCGTATTCTGTTCCCTGCAGTACTTAACATTTTATCTGTGCCGTCCAACAAAAGGTCATCCAGTCCAATCCCAATTACCAGCTCTCGGTCCGTAACCCTGCAGGTTGCGACACTTTTAGTGCCCATCCAACAATCTCTTAAAAGTGGTGAGGGTTTCATCATCCACCACTCTTCCACGCAGCGAGTTCCAGATACCCACAACTCTCTGCGTAACCAAGCCCCCCCTCAAATACCCTATAAACGTGCCACCAACCAACTTAAAACTATGCCCCCTCGTAATAGACCCCTCCACCAATGGAAAAAGACCCTTACAAAACACTATGTCCAGGCCCCTCAATATTTTGTACACCTCAAGGAGGTCTCCTCTCAACCTCCTCTGTTCCAATGAGGAAAAACCCAGCCTATCCAATCTCTCCTCATAACTAAGATTCTCCATTCCAGGCAGCATCCTCGCAAATGTCCTCTGCACCTTCTCTAGTGCAATCACATACTTCCTATAATAGGGCGGCCAGAACTGCAAGCAGCACTCCAGCAGTGGCCTAACGAAAAAATTATACAATTTCAGCATAACCTCATTACTCTTATATTCTATGCCTTGGCCAAAATAGGCAAACATTCCGTATGCCTTCTTAAGCACCTTATCCACCTGGCCTGCTTCGTTCAGGGATCTGTGGACAAGCACTCCAAGGTCCCTTTGTTCATCTGCACTATTAAGTGGCCTACCGCTTAATGTGTATAACCTGTCCTTATTAGACCTCCCAAAGTGCATCACCTCACACTTCTCTGAATTATATTCCATTTGCCAGTGCTCTGTCCACCTGACAAGTAGCTTGATATCCTCCTGCAGCCCATGACTTTCCTCTTCATTTTCAACCATAGAAATGCTGACTGACCCCGCATCGAGTCTGAAAGTGTCCTATTATACCGTTCACACACCGAGTCTGATGACATGACAAGTGAACTCATCCATGTCCAATGACCTTGAAGCCCATTCCTCCTGAATGTCGCAGCATTACCTGAAGAGCCGGATGACTGTAGCTCAAATGCCTGGAGGACAAAGTGCCCCAAGACCACCATCTCTTGTTCAGATGCTGCGACAAAGGAGAACTGTGGAAACACTACTGGCCAAGTGATAGACATCAAGAATGCTCAACAGGAGACATATCTTCATCAGTTGAGCCTTCTGAATGACTATCACTCACTCTCAGTGTGGATGGTGACCAATATGCCCACTAGTAGATAGTTCCTATGATGGTCACACATAGAAAGTTAGAAACAAAGAAACATAGAAATATACAGCGCAGAAGGAGGCTATTTCGGGCCATCGTTTCTGTGCCAGCCGACAAAGAGCCGCACGTACCTTGGTCATCAGCCCGAAAAGTTACATATAAACCTATGAGCAATGACGGAAAGGCAAAGAGCACCCAGCCCAACCAGTCCGCCTCACACAACTGTGGCACCCCTTATCTGAGAACATCTATACTCCACCCCAACCGGAGCCATGTGATCTCCTGAGAGAGGAAAAACCAGAAAAATTCCCAGGCCAATTTAGGGAGAAAAAAATCTGGGAATATTCCTCTCCGACCCATCCAGGCGATCGACACGAGTCCAGCAGATCACATCCTGGCCATATTCTATTCCCTGCAGTAATTACCATTATATCTGCGCCATTCAACAAATGGTCATCCAATCTAATCCCAATCACCAGCTCTAAATCCGTAACCCTGCAGGTTACTGCACTTTAAGTGCCCATCCAACCATCTCTTAAAAGTGGTGAGGGTTTCTGCATCCACCACTCTTCCAGGCAGCGAGTTCCAGATCCCCACCACCCTCTGCGTAAATAAGCAACCCCTCAAATCCCCTCTAAACCTTCCACCAACCACTTTAAAACTATGCCCCTCTTAATGGACACCTCCATATAAACATAGAAACATAGAACATAGGTGCAGGAGTAGGCCATTCGAATCTGCACCACCATTCAATATGACCATGGCTGATCATGCAACTTCAGTACCCCATTCCTGCTTTCTCTCCATACCCTTTGATCCCTTTAGCCGTAAGGGACACATCTAACTCCCTTTTGAATATATCTAACAAACTGGCCACAAAACCATTCTGTGGAAGAGGATTCCACGGGTTCACAATTCTCGGAGTGAAGAAGTTTCTCCTCATCTCGGTCCTAAATAGCTTACCCCTTATCCTTAGACAGGTGACCCCTTGTTCTGGACTTCCCCAACAAAGAGAACATTCTGTCCAGTCCCGTCAGATATTTCTATGTTTCTATGAGATCCCGCCTCATTCTTCTAATTTCCAGTGAATATAAGCCGAGACGATCCAATCATTTTTCATTTGTCAGTCCTGCCATCCCGGGAATCAGTCTGGTGAAACTTCGCTGCACTCCCTCAATAGCAAGAATGTCCTTCCTCAGATTAGGAGACCAAAACTGAACATCATATTCAAGGTGTGGCCTCACCAAGGCCCTGTCCAACTGCTGTAAGATCTCACCGCTCCTACACTCAAATCCTCTCGCGATGAAGGCCAATATGCCATTTGTCTTCTTCACCGACTGCTATTTCCATCAATGGAAATAAACCGTTGCTATCCACTATGTCCAGGCCCCTCAATATTTTGTACATATCGATGAGGTCTCATCTCAACCTCCTCTGTTCCAATGAGAATAAACCCAGCCTATCCAATCTGTCCTCATAACTAAGATTCCCAATTCCACGTTGCATCCTAGTAAATCTCCTCTGCATCCTCTCTAGTGCAATCACATCCTTCCTATTATTCAGCAACCAGAACTGCATGCAGTACTCCAGCTGTGGCCTAACCAAAGTATTATACAATTTTTGCATAAGCTCCTTGCTCTTATACACTATTACTGGGCCAATAAAGGCAAGAATTGCTTATGCCTCCTTAACCACATTATCCCCCTGGCCTGCTATTTTCAGGGATCTGTGGACAAGCACTCCAAGTTCCCTTTGTTCATCTATACTATTATGGGCCTACCGCTTAATGTATATATCCTATCCTTTTTAGCCCCCCCAAAGTGCATCATCTCGCACTTCTTTAAATTATATTCCACTTGCAAATGCTCCCCCACCTGACCAGTAGATTGATATACTCCTGCAGCCCATGACTTTCCTCTTCATTATCACCCATAGACATGCTGACTTACCCCGCACCGAGTCTGAAAGTGTACAGTGTCCTATTATACCGTTCACACCCCGAGGCTGCTGAAATGACAAGTGAACTCATCTATGTCCACTGGCCTTGAAGCCCATTCATCCTGAATGTCACAGCATTACCTGAAGAGCCTGATGACAGTAGCCCAAAAACCACCATCTCTCTTTCAGATGCTGCGATAAAGGAGAACTGTGGAAACAATACTGGCCGAGTGATAGACATCAAGAATGCTCAAGTGGAGACATATTTTCATGAGTTGAGACTTCTGGATCACCGTCACTCATTCTCAGTGTGGATGGTGACCAGTATGCCCACTAGTAGATTGTTCCTCTGATGGTCAAACATAGAAACATAGAAACAGAGAAATTTGCAGCACAGAAGGGGGCCATTTCTGCCCAGCGTGTCCGCGCCGTCCAAGAAAAATCCGCTCAGCCGTTGGTCAGCAGCGCTAAACGTTACATATAAAACTATGAACAATGACGGAAAGGCAAAGAGCACCCAGCCCAACCAGTCTGCCTCACACAACTGTGACACCCCTTATACTGAAAACATCAACACTCCACCCCAACCGGAGCCATGTGACCTCCTGGGAGAGGCAAAAACCAGATAAAAACCCAGGCCAATTTAGGGAGAAAATATCTGGGAAAATTCCTCTCTGACCCATCCAGGCGATCGACACTAGTCCAGGAGATCAGACCCTGGCCATATTCTATTCCTTGCATTACTGACCATTATATCTGCGCCGTCCAACAAAAAGTCATCCAGTCGAATCCCAATTATCAGCTCTGGGTCCATAACCCTGCAGGTTACTGCATTTTAAGTGGGCATTTTAAGTGCCCATTGAACCATCTCTTAAAAGTGGTGAGGGGTTCAGCATCCACCACTCTTCCAGGCAGCGAGTTCCAGACCCCACAACACTGCTTAAAGTAGCCCCCCTCAAATCCGTTCTAAACTTTCCACCAACCACCTTAAAACTATGCCCCCTCGTTAAAAACCCTTCCACCAATGGAAATAGGCCCTTACTATCCACTATATCCAGACCCCTCAATATTTTGTACACCGAACTGAGGTCTCCTCTCAACTTCCTCTGTTCCAATGAGAACAAACCCAGTCTGTCCTCATAACTAAGGTTCTCCATTCCAGGCAGCATCCTAGTAAATCTCCTCTGCACCCTCTCCAGTGCAATCACGTCTTTCCTACAATACGGCGACCAGAACTGCATGCAGTACTCCAGCTGTGGCCTAAATAAAGCATTATACAATTTAAGCATAACCTCACTGCTCTTATATTCTATGCCTCGGCCAATAAAGGCAAGCATTCAGTATGCCTTCTCAACCACCTTATCCACCTGGCCAGCTACTTTCAGTGATCTGTGGACGAGCACTCCAAAGTCCCTTTGTTCCTCTACACTATTAAGTGCCTACTGCGTAATGTGTATACCCTTTCCTTATGAGCCCTCCCAAAGTGCATCATCTCACACTTCTCTGAATTATATTGCATTTGCCAGTACTCTGCCCACCTGACCAGTAGATTGATATCCTCCTGCAGCCCATGACTTTCCACTTCATTATCAAGCATAGACATGCTGACTGACTCCGCATCGAGTCTGAAAGTGTACAATGTCCTATTATACCGTTCACACCCCGAGCCTGCTGAAATGACAAGTGAACTTATCCATGTCCACTGGCCTTGAAGCCCATTCTTCCTGAATCTCGCAGCATTACCTGAAGAGCCTGATGACTGTAGCCCAAATGCCTGTAGGACACTATGCCCGAAGACCACCATCTCTCATTCAGATGCTGCAACAAATGAGAACTGTGGAAACATTACCGGCCGAGTGATAGACATAAAGAATGCTGAACTGGAGACATATCTTCATCAGTTGAGCCTTGTGGATGATTATCTCTCACTCTCAGTGCATATGGTGGCCAGTATGCCCACTAGTAGATAGTTCCTCTGATGGTCAAGCATAGAAACATCGAAACATAGAAATTTACAGCACAGAAGGAGGCCATTTCGGCCCATCGTGTCCTCGCCGGCCGACAAAGAGCCGCACGTACCTTGGTCATCAGCCTCAAAGGTTACATATAAACCGATGAGCAATGACGGAAGGGCAAAGAGCACCCAGCCCAACCAGTCCGCCCCACAAAACTGCGACACCCCTTATACTGAGAACATCTACACTCCACCCCAACTGGAGCCATGTGATCTCCTGAGAGAGGCAAAAACCAGAAAAAATCTCAGGCCAAATTAGGGAGAAAAAATCTGGGAAAATTACTCTCCGACCCATCCAGGCGATTGACACTAGTCCAGGAGATCACACCCTGGCCATATTCTATTCCCTGCAGTACTGACCATTATATCTGCGCCGTCCAACAAAAGGTCATCCAGTCTAATCCCAATTACCAGATCTAGGTCCGTAACCCTGCAGGTTACTGCACTTTAAGTGCCCATCCAACCATCTTGTAAAAATGGTGAGGATTTCTGCAGCGGGTTCCAGATCCCCACAACCCTCTGCGTATAGAAGCGCCCCCTCAAATCTCCTCTAAACCTTCTATCAACCACCTTAAAACTATGCCCCCTCATAATAGACCCCTACATAGAAACATTGAAACATAGAACATAGGTGCAGGAGTTGGCCATTCGGCCCTTCGAGCCTGCACCGCCATTCTATATGATCATGGCTGATCATGCAACTTCGGTGCACCATTCCTGCTTTTTCTCCATACCCCTTGATCCCTTTAGCCGTAAAGGCCATATCTAACTCCCTTTTGAATGTATCTAACGAACTGGCCTGAACAACTTTCTGTGGTAGAGAATTCCACAGGTTCACAATTCTCTGAGTGAAGAAGTTTCTCCTCATCTCAGTCTTAAATGGCTAACCGCTTATCCTTAGACTGTGATCTCTGGTTCTGGACTTCCCCAACATCTGGAACATTCTTCCTACATCTAACCTGCCCAATCCCGTCAGAAATGTATATGTTTCTATGAGATCCACCCTCATTCTTCTGATTTCCAGTGAATATAAGCGTAATCGATCCAGTCTTTATTCATATGTCATTCATACTATCCCAGGAATCAGTCTGGTGAATCAATGCTGCACTCCCTCAACAGCAAGAATGTCCTTCCTCAGATTTGGAGACCAAAATTGAACGCAATATTCAAGGTGTGCCTCACCAAGGCCCTGTACAACTGCAGAACGTTCTCCCTGCTCTTATACTCAAATCCTCTTGCCATGAAGGCCAACATGCTATTTGCCTTCTTCACCGCCTGCTATTTCAAACAATGGAAATACACTGATACTATCCACGAGGCCCCGATGTACAGGCCCCTCAATATTTTGTATACCTCGATGAGCTCTCGTCTCAAACTCCTCTTTTTCAATGAGAAAAAACGCAGCCTATCCAATCTGTCCTCAAAACTAAGATTCTCCACTTCAGGCAGCATCCTAGTAAATCTTCTCTGCACCCTCTCTAGTGCAAGCATGTCCTTCCTATAATACAGTGACCAGAACTGCACGCAGTACTCCAGCTGGGGCCTAACCAAAGTATGATACAATTTAAGCGTAACCTCCCTGCTCTTGTATTCTATGCCTCGGCCAATAAAGGCAAGCATTCCGTATGCCTTCTTAACCACCTTATCCACCTGGCCTGCTACTTTCAGGGATCTGTGGACAAGCACTCCAAGTTCCCTTTTTTCAGCTACACTATTAAGTGGCCTGCCGCTTGATTTGTATACCCTTTCTTTATTAGCCCTCCCAAAGTGCACCACCTCACACTTCGCTGAAATATATTCCATTTGCCAGTGCTCTGCCAACCTGACCAGTAGATTGATAGCGTCCTGCAGCCCATGACTTTCCTCTTCATTATCAACAATAGAAATGCTGACTTACCCCGCACCGAGTCTGAAAGTGTACAATATCTTATTATACCGTTCATACCCCGAGCCTGCTGAAATGATGAGTGAACTCATCCATGTCCACTGGCCTTGAAGACCATTCCTCCTGAATGTCGCAGCATTACCTGAAGAGCCTGATGGCTGCAGCCCAAATGTCTGGAAGACACTGTGCCCCAAGACCACCATCTCTCGTTCAGATGCTGCGACAAAGGAGAACTGTGGAAACATTACTGGCCGAGTGATAGACATTAAGAATGCTCAACTGGAGACATATCTTCATCAGTTGAGCCTTCTGGGTGACTATCACTCACTCTCAGTGCGGATGGTAACCAATATGCCCACTAGTAGACAGTTCCTCTGATGGTCAAACATAGAAACCTAGAAACATAGAAATTTACAGCGCAGAAGGAGGCCATTTCGGCCCAATCGTGTCCGCGCCGGCTGACAAAGAGTCGCATGGCCCTCGGTCAGCAGCCCTAAAAGTTACATATAAACCTATGAACACTGACGGAGAGATAAAGAGAACCCAGCCCAACCATTCCGCCTCACACAACTGCGACGCCCCTTACACTGAAACATTCTGCACTCCACCCCAATTGGAGCCATGTGATCTCCTGGTAGAGGCAAAAACTAGATAAAAACCCAGGCCAATTTAGGGAGAAAAAATCTGGGAAATTTCCTCTCCGACCCATCCAGGCGATCGACACTAGTCCAGGAGATCACTCTGGCCGTATTCTATTCCTTGCAGTATTCAGCATTATATCTGCACCGTCCAACAAATGGTCATTCACTCTAATCCCAATTACCAGGTTGCTGCACTTTAAGTGCCCATCAAACCATCTCTTAAAAGTGGTGAGGGTTTCTGCATCCACCACTCTTCCAGGCAGCGAGTTCCAGATCCCAACAGCCCTCTGCGTAAAGAAGCCCCCCCTCAAATCCGTTCTATATCTTCCACCAACCACCTAAAAACTATGCCCCTTCATAATGGACCCCTGCACTAATGGAAATAGACCCTTACTATCCACTATGTCCAGGTCTCTCAATATTTTGTACACCTCGATGAGGTCTCCTCTCAACCTCCTCTGTTCCAATGAGAACAAACCCAGCCAATCCAATCTGTCCTCAGAACTAAGATGCTCCATTCCAGGCAGCATCCTGGTAAATCTCCTCTGCACCCTCTCTCGTGCAGTCACGTCCTTCCTCTCATACAGCACCATAACTGCACGCAGCACTCCAGTAGTGGCATAACTAAAGTATTATACAATTTAAGCATAACTTCGCTGCTCTTATAATTCTCTGCCTTGGCCAAAATAGGCAAGCATTCCGTATCTTCACCAGTTGAGCCTTCTGGATCACTATCACTCACTCTCGGTGTGGATGATGACCAGTATGCCCACTAGTAGTTAGTTCCTCTGATGGTCAAACATAAAAACATCGAAATTTACAGCGCAGATTTACATTTCGGCCTAGTGTGTCCACGCATGGCCCTTGTTCAGCTGCCTTAAATTTTATACATAAACCTGTGAACGATGATGGAAGGGCAAAGAGCACCCAGCCCAACCAGTCCGCCTCACACAACTGCAACACTCCTTATACTGAAACATTCTACACTCCATCCCAATGGAAGGCATGTGATCTCCTGGGAGAGGCAAAAACCAGATAAAAACCCAGGCCAATTTAGGGAGAAAAAATCTGGGAAAATTCCTCTCCGACCATCCAGGTGATCGACACTAGTTCACGAGATCACCCTGGCCGTATTCTATTCCCTGCAGTATTTACCATTATATCTGCACCGTCCAATAATAGGTCATCCAGTCTAATCCCAATTACCAGCTCTAGGTCCGTAATCCTGCAGGTTACTGCACTTTAAGTGCCCATCCAACCATCTCGGAAAAATCTGAGGGTTTCTGCAGCGCGTTCCAGATCCCCACAACCCTCTACGTAAAGAAGCGCCCCCTCAAATCCTTCCACCTACCACCTTAAAACTCTGCCCCTTCATAATAGACCCCTCCTTAGAAACATAGAAACATAGAACGGTGCAGGTGCAGGCATTTCGGCCCTTCGCGCCTGCACCACCATTCAATAAGACCATGGCTGATCATGCAACTTCAGTACACCATTCCTGCTTTCTCTCCATACCGCTTGATCCCTTTAGCCGTAAGGGCCACATCCAACTACCTTTTGAATATATCTAACGAACTGGCCTCAACAGCTCTCTGTGGGAGAAAATTCCACAGGTTCACAATTCTCTGAGTGAAGAAGTTTCTCCTCATCTCGGTCCTAAATGGCTAACCCCTTATCCTTAGTCTGTGAACTCTGGTTCCAGACTTGCCCAACATCGGGAACATTCTTCCTGCATCTCACCTGCCCAGTCCCATCAGAATGTTTCTATGAGATCCCCCCTCATTCTTCTAATTTCCAGAGAATATAAGCCTAGTCGATCCAGTCTTTATTCATATGTCAGTCATACCATCCCAGGAATCAATCTGGTGAACCTTCATGCACTCCCTCAATAGCAAGAGTGTCCTTCCTCAGATTAGGAGGCCAAATTGTACACAATATTCAAGGTTCGTCCTCACCAAGGCCCTGTACAACTGCAGTAAGACCTCCCTGTTCCTATACTCAAATCCTCTCGCGATGAAGGCCAATATTCACCGCCTGCTATTTCCAACAAAGGAAATAGACCCTTATTATTCGCTGTGTCCAGGCCCCACAATATTTTGCACACCTCACTGAGAGCTCCTCTCAAACTCGTCGTTTTCAATGAGTACAAACATAGCCTATCAAATCTGTCCTCATAACTAAAATTCTCTACTTCAGGCAGCAACCTAGTAAATCTCCATTGCACCCTCTCCAGTGCAATCACGTCCTTCCTATAATAGGGTGACCAGAACTACACGCAGTACTCCAGCTGTGGTCTAACCAAAATATTATACAATTTACGCATAACCTCCCTGCTTTTATATTCTATTACTTGGCCAATAAAGGCAAGCATTCCGTATGTCTTTTTAACCAGCTTATCCACCTGGCCTGCTACTTTCAGGGATTTGTGGAGAAGCACTCCAAGGTCCCGTTGTTCCTTTACACTATTAAGTGTCCTACCGCTTAATGTTTATACCCCTTCCTTATTAACCCTCCCAAAGTGCATCACCTCGCACTTCTCTGAATTATATTCCATTTGCAAATGCTCTCCCACCTGACCAGTAGATTGATATCCTCCTGCAGCCCATGACTTTCCTCTTGATTATCAACCATAGACATGCTGACTTATCCCACACCGAGTCTGAAAGTGTCCAATGTCCTAAATGACAGGTGAACTCATCCATGTCCACGAGCCTTGAAGCCCATTCCTGCTGAATGTCGCAGCATTACCTGAAGACCCTGATGACTGTAGCCCAAATGCCTGGCGGACACTGTGCCCCAAGACCAACATCTCTCGTTCAGATGCTGCGACAAAGGAGAACTGTGGAAACATTACTGGCCGAGTGATAGACATCAAGAATGCTCAACTGGAGACATATCTTCATCAGTTGAGCCTTCTGGGTGACGATCACTTACTCTCAGTGTGGATGGTGACCAGTATGCACAGTAGTAGATAGTTCCTCTGATGGTCAAATATTGAAACATAGAAACATAGAAATTTACAACGCAGAAACAGACCATTTCGGCCCATTGTGTCCACGCCGGCCGACAAAGAGCCGCACGGCCCTCGGTCAGCAGCCCTAAAGATTACATATAAACCTATGAACAATGACGGAAAGGCAAAGAGCACCCAGCCCAACCAGTCCACCTCACACAACTGCGACACCCCTTATACTGAAAACATCTACACTCCATCCCAACCGGAGCCATGTGATCTCCTGGGAGAGGCAAAAAAAGTTAAAAACCCAGGCCAATTTCAAGAAAAATCTGGGAAAATTCCTCTCTGACTCATCCAGGCGAACGACACTAATCCAGGAGATCACACGCCTGGCCGTATTCTATTCCCTGCAGTACTTATCATTATATCTGCACCGTCCAACGAAAGGTCATCCAGGCTAATCCCAATTACCAGATCTCGGTCCGTAACCCTGCAGGTTACTGCACTTTAAGTGCAAATCCAACCATCTCTTAAAAGTGGTGAGGGTTTCTGCAGTGAGTACCAGATCCCCACAACCCTCTACCGAAAGAAGCCCCCCCCACCCCACACTCTCAAATCACCTCTAAACCTTTCACCAACCACCTTAAAACTATGCTCGTAACATAGAAACAGAAAAATAGAAAATAGGTGCAGGAGGAGGCCATTCGGCCTACTGAGCCTGCACCACCATTCAATATGACCACGGCTGATCATGCAACTTCCGTACCCCATTCCTGTTTTCTCTCCATATCCCTTGATCGCTTTAGCCCTAAGGGCCACAGCTAGCTCCCTTTTGAATATATCTAATGAACTGGCGTCAACAACTTTCTGTGGTAGTGAATTCCAATGTTCACAATTCACTGAGTGAAGAAATTTCCCCTCATCTCGGTCCTAAATCTTTAGACTGTGACCCCTGGTTGTGGACTTTCCCAACATCGGGAACATTCTTCCTGCATCTAACCTGCCCAATCACGTCAGATATTTATATGTTACTATGATATCCCCACTCATTCTTCTAAATTCCAGTGAATATAAGTCTAGTCGATCCAATCTCTCCTCATATGTCATCCCGGGAATTAGTCTGGTGAACCTTCGCTGCACTCCATTGATAGTAAGAATGTCCTTCCTCAGATTAGGAGGCCAAAACTGTACACAATATTCAAGGTGTGGCATCACCAAGGCCCTGTACAACTGGAGTAAGACCTCCCTGCTCATATACTCAACTCCTCTCGCTATGAAGGCCAACATGCCATTTGCCTTCTTCACCGCCTGCTATTTCCACCATGGAAATAGACCCTTACTATCCAGTATGTCCAGGCCCCTTATTATTTTGTACACTTCAATGAGATCTCCTCTCAAACTCCTCTGTTCCAATGAGAACAAACCCAGCCTATTCAGTCTGTCCTCATAACTAAGATTCTCCATTCCGGGCAGCATCCTAGTAAATCGCCTCTGCACCTTCTCCACTGTAATCACATCCTTCCTATAATACAAAGACCAGAACTGCAAGCAGTACTCCAGCTGTGGCTTAACCAAAGTATTATATAATTTAAGCATATCGTCCCTGCTTTTTTATTCTATTACTCGGCCAATAAAGGCAAGCGTTCCGTAGGCTTCTTAACCACCTTATCCACCTGGCCTGCTACTTTCAGAGATCTATGGACAAGCACTCCAAGGTCCCTTTGTTCATCTACACTATTAAGTGGCCTACCGCTTAATGTATATACCCTTTCCTTATTGGCCCTTCCAAAGTGCATCACCTCGTACTTCTCTGAATTATATTTGCAACTGCTCTGCCCACCTGACTAGTAGATTGATATCCTCCTGCAGCCCATGACTTTCCTCTTCTTTATCAACCATAGGCATGCTGACTTACCCCGCAAAGAGTCTGAAAATGTACAATGTCCTATTATACCGTTCACACCCCGAGCCTGCTCAAATGACAGGTGAACTGCCGAATCCCGTCAGATATTTTTTGTTACTATGAGATCCCCACTCAATCTTCTAAATTCCAGTGAATATAAGCCTACTCGATCCAGCCTCTCCTCATCCATGTCCACTGACCTTGAAGCCCATTCCTGCTGAATGTCGCAGTATTACCTGAAGACCCTGATGACTGTAGCCCAAATGCCTGGCGGACACTGTGCCCCAAGACCACCATCTCTCGTTCAGATGCTGCAACAAAGGAGAACTGTGGAAACATTACTGGCCGAGTGATAGACATTAAGAATGCTCAACTGGAGACATATCTTCATCAGTTGAGCCTTCTGGGTGACTATCACTCACTCTCAGTGCGGATGGTGACCAGTATTAGATAGTTCCTCTGATGGTCAAACATGGAAACATAGAAACATAGAAATGTACAATGCAGAAGGAGACCATTTCGACCCATCGTGTCCGCGCCGGCCAACAAAGAGCTGCACGGACATTGGTCAGCAGCCCTACATATAAACCTATGCACAATGACAGAAAGGCAAAGAGTACCCAGCCCAACCAGGCCGACAAAGAGCCGCATGACCCTCGGTTAGCAGCCCTAAAGGTTACATATAAACCTATGAACAACGACGGAAAAGCAAAGAGCACCCAGCCCAACCAGTCCGCCTCACACAACTGCGACACCCCTGATACTGAAAACATCCACACTCCACCCCAACTGGAGCCATGTGATCTCCTGGGAGCGGCAAAAACCAGATAAAAACCCAGGCCAATTTAGGGAGAAAAAATCTGGGAAAATTCCTCTCCGACCCATCCAGGCGATCGACACTGGTCCAGGAGATCACACCCTGACCGTATTCTATTCCCTGCAGTACTTACCATTATATCTGCACCGTCCAACAAAAGGTCATCCATTCTAATCCCAATCACCATATCTAGCTCCATGACCCGATCAAATCTGTCCTCATAACTAAGATTTTCCACTAAAGGCAGCATTCGAGTAAATCTCCTCTGCACCCTCTCTCGTGCAATCACATCCTTCCTATAATAGGGTGACCAGAACTGCACGCAGAACTCCAGCTGTGGCCTAACCAAAGTATTATACAATTTAAGCATAACGTCCCTGCTTTTATATTCTATTACTCGATCAATAAAGGCAAGCATTCCGTATGCCTTCTTAACCACCTTGCCTGCTACTTTCAGAGATCTGTGGACAAGCACTCCAAGGTCCCTTTGTTCATCTATACTATTATGGGCCTACCGCTTAATGTATATACCCTTTCCTTTTTAGCCCTCACGAAGTGCATCACCTCGCACTTCTTTCAATTATTTTCCAGTTACAAATGCTCTCCCACCTGACCAGTAGATTGATATCCTCCTGCAGTCCATGACTTTCCTCTTCATTATCACCCATAGACATGCTGACTTACCCCACACCAAGTCTGAAAGTGTACAATGTCCTATTATACCGTTCACACCCCGAGCCTGCTGAAATGACAAGTGAACTCAACCATGTCCACTGGCCTTGAAGCCCATTCCTTCTAAATGTTGCAGCATTATCTGAAGAGCCTGATGACTGTAGCCCAAATGTTTGTAGGACACATTCCCCTAAGACCACCATCTCTCTTTCAGATGCTGCGAAAAAGAAGAATTGTGGAAACAATACTGGCCGAGTGATAGACATCAAGAATGCTCAACTGGAGAAAGATCTTCATCAGTTGAGCCTTCTGGGTCACCGTCACTCACTCTCAGTGCGGATGGTAACCAGTATGCCCACTAGTAGATAGTTCCTCTGATGGTCAAACATAGAAACATAGAAATTTACAGCGCAGAGGGAGACCATTTCGGCCCATCGTGTCCACGCCGGCCGACAAAGAGCCACACTGCACTTATTCAGCAGCCCTAATGGTTACATATAAACCTATGAACAATGACGGAAAGGCAAAGAGCAGCCAGCCCAACCAGTCCGCCTCACACAACTGCAACACCCCTTATACTGAAACATTCTACACTCCACCCCAACCGGAGCCATGTGATCTCCTGGGAGAGGCAAAAACCAGATAAAAACCCAGGCCAATTTAGGGAGAAAAAATCTGGGAAAATTCCTCTCCGACCCATCGAACGATCGACACTAGTCCAGGAGACCACAACCCTGGCTGTATTCTATACTTACCATTATATCTGCGCTGTCCAACAAAAGGTCATCCAGTCTAATCCCAATCACCAGATCTAGGGCCGTCAGCCTGCAGGTTACTGCACTTTAAGTGCAAATCCAACCATCTCTTAAAAGTGGTGAGCATTTCTACAGTGAGTTGCAGATCCCCACAACTCTCTGTGTAAAGAAGGTCCCCCTCAAATCCCCTCTAAACCTTCCACCACCCACCTTAAAACTATGCACCCTCGTAATAGAAGACCCCCCCATAGAAACATAGAACATATGTGCAACAGTAGGCCATTCGGTCCTCCGAGCATGCACCACCATTCAATATGACCATGGCTGATCGTGCAACTTCAGTATCCAATTCCTGCTTTCTCTTCATGACCTCTGATCCCTTTAACTGTAAGGGCCACATCTAACTCCCTTTTGAATATATCTAACGAGCCGGCCTCAACAACTTTCTGTGGTACAGAATTCCACATGCCCACAACTCTCTGAGTGAAGCGGTTTCTCCTCTTCTCGGTCCTAAATGGCTTAGCCTTTATCCTTCGACTGTGACTTCTGGTATACATCGGAAACATTTTTCCTCCATCTAACCAGCCCAATCCTATCAGATATTTATATGTTTTGATGAGATCCCCCCTCATTCTTCTAAATTCCAGGGAATATAAGCCTAGTCGTTCCAGGCTTTCTTCATATGTCAGTCCTACCATCCCGGGAGTGCGTCTGGTGAACCTTCGCTGCACTCCCTCAATAGCGAGAAAGTCCTTCCACAGATTAGGAGGTGAAAACTGAACACAATATTCAAGGTGTGGCCTCACCAAGGCCCTGTACAACTGCAGTAAGACCTCACTGCTCCTATACTCAAGACCACTCGCTATGAAGACCAACATGACATTTGATCTCTTCACCGCCTGCTATTTCCACCAATGGAAATCGACCCTTACTATCCACTATGTCAAGGCCCCTCAATATTTTGAACATCTTGATGAGGTCTCCTCTCAACCTCCTCTGTTCCAATGAGAACAAACCCAGCCTATCAAATCTGTCCTCATAACTAAGATTCTCCATTCCAGGCAGCATCCTCATAATTCTCCTCTGCACCCTCTCCAATGCAGTCACGTCCTTCCTATAATAGGGTGACCAGAACTGCACGCAGTACTCCAGCTGTGGCCTAATCAAAGTATTATACAATTTAAGCATAACCTCACTGCTCTTATATTCTATGCCTTGGCCAAAATAGGCAAGCATTCCATATGCCTTCTGAACTACCTTATCCACCTGGCCTGCTATTTTCAGGGATCTGTGCACAAGCACTCCAAGGTCCCTTTGTTTGTCTACACTATTAAGTGGCCTACTGCTTAATGTGTATACCCTTTCCTTATTAGCCCTCCCAAAGTGCATTACCACACACTTCTCTGAATTATACTCCATTTGCAAGTGCTCTGCCCACCTGAGCAGTAGATTGATATCCTGCAGCCTATGACTTTCTTCTTGATTATCAACCAAAGACATACTGACTTATCCCACACCGAGTCTGAAAGTGTACAATGTCGTATTATACCGTTCACACCCCGAGCCTGCTGAAATGACAAGTAAACTCACCCATGTCCACTGGCCTTGAAGCCCATTCCTCCTGACTGTCGCAGCATTACCTGAAGAGCCTGATGACTGTAACCCAAATGCCTGGAGGACACTGTGCTCCAAGACCACCATCTCTCAGTCAGATGCTGCGACAAAGAAGAACTGTGGAAACATTACTGGCCGAGTGATAGACATCAAGAATGCTCAATGGAGACATATCTTCATCAGTTGAGCCTTCTGGATGACGATCTCTCACTCTCAGTGCGGATGGTGGCCAGTATGCACACTAGCAGATAGTTCCCTCTGGTGGTCAAACATACAAACATAGAAACATAGAAATTTTCAGCGCAGGAGGAGGCCATTCCGGCCCATCGTGTCCGCGCCGGCCGACAAAAAGCCGCACGGCACTTGGTCAGCAGCCCTAAATGTTACATATAAACGTATGAACAATGACGGAAAAGCAAAGAGCACCCAGCCCAAACAGTCCACCTCAGACAACTGCGACACTCCTTAGACTGAAAACATCCACACTCCATCCCAACCGGAGCCAGGCGACCTCCTGGGAGAGGCCAAAACACCAGATAAAAACCCAGGCCAATTTAGGGAGACAAAATCTGGGAAAATTCCTAACCGACCCATCCAGTCGATTGACACTAGTCCAGGAGATCACACTGGCCGTATTCTATTCCCTGCAGTATTTACCATTATATCTGCACCGTCCAACAAAAGGTTATCCTGTCTAATCCCAATTACCAGCTCAAGGTCCATAACCCTGCAGGTTACTGCACATTAAGTGCCCATCCAACCATCTCTTAAAAGTGCTGAGCGTTTCTGCATCCACCACTCTTCCAGGCAACGAGTTCCAGATCCCCACAACCCTCTGAGGAAAGAAGCCACCCCTCAAATCCCCTATAAACCTTCCATCAACCACATTAAAACTATGCCCCCTTGTAATAGAGCCATCCAGCAATGGAAATAGACCCTTACTATCCACTATGTCCAGGCCCCGCAATATTTTATACACCTCGATAAGGTCTCCTCTCAACCTCCTCTGTTCCAATGAAAACAAACACAGCCTATCCAATCTGTCCTCATAACAAAGTTTCTCCATTCCAGGCAGCATCCTTGTAAATCTTCTCTGCACCCTCGCTAGTGCAGTCACGTCCTGGCTATAATATCGCGACCAGAACTGCACGCAGCACTCTAGCTGTGGCTGAACCAAAGTATTATACAATTTAAGCATAACCTCCCTGCTCTTACATTCTATGCCTTGGCCAATAAAGGAAAACATTCCGTATGCCTTCTTAGCCACCTTATCCACCTGGCTTGCTACATTCTGCCCCACAAACTCCTCTGTTTATAAACTGAATAAAACCTTGCCCCTCTCAGTAAACATGTTTTCCTTCAAGCGCTTCTAGGTTCCTTTGTTCATCTGCACTATTAAGTGGCCTAATGCTTAATGTGTATATCCTTTACTTATTTTGCCTCCCAAAGTGCATCACATCACATTTCTCTGAATTAAATTCCATTTGCCACTGCTCTTCTGCCCACCTGACCAGTAGATTGATATCCTCCTGCAGCTCATGACTTTCCTCTTCATTATCAACCATAGACATGCTGACTTACCCCACACTGAGTCTGAAAGTGTAATATAATGTCCTATTATACCGTTCACACCCCGAGCCTGCTGAAATGACAGGTGAACTCATCCATGTCCACTGGCCTTGAAGCCCATTCCTATTTGAATTTTGCAGCACTACCTGAAGAGCCTGATGACTGTAGCCCAGATGCCTGTAGGACACTGTGCCTGCCCCAAGACCATCATCTCTCAAGGAGAACTGTGGAAACATTACTGGCTGAGTGATGGACATAAAGAATGCTCAATCTTCATCAGTTAAACCTTCTGGATGACTATCACTCACTCTCAATGAAGATGGTGACCAGTATGCCCACTAGTAGATAGTTCCTCAGATGGTCAAACATAGAAACATAGAAACAAATAAATTTACAGCACAGAAGGAGGCTATTTCGGCCCATCGTGTCTGCGCCGGCTGACAAAGAGCCGCAAGGCCCTCGGTCAGCAGCCCTGAAGATTACATATAAGCCTATGAACAATGACAGAAAAGCAAAGAGCACCCAGCCCAATCAGTCCGCCTCACGCAACTGTGACACCCCTTATGTTGAAAACATCTACACTCCACCCCAACCGGAGACATGTGATCTCCTGGGAGTGGCAAAAAGCAGCTAAAAACCCAGACCAATTTAGAGAGAAAAAATCTGGGAATATTCCACTCCAACCCATCCAGGCGATCGACACTAGTCCAGGAGATCACACCCTGGCCGTAATATATTCCTTGCAGTACTGACCATTATATCTGCGCCGTCCAATAAAAGATCATCCAGTCTAATCCCAAACACCAGACCGAGGTCTGTAAACCTGCAGATTGCTGCACTTTAAGTGCCCATCAAACCATCTGTTAAAAGTGCTGAGGGTTTCTGCAGTGAGTTTCAGATCCGCACAACCCTCTGCGTAAAGAAACCCCCGCTCAAATCCGCTCCATATCTTCCAACAACCACCTTAAAACTATGCCCCCTTGTAATAGGCCCCTACATAGAAACATAGAAACATTGAACATATGTGCAGGAGTAGGCCATTCGGCCCTTCGAACCTGCACCACCATTCAATATGACCATAGCTGATCATGCAACTTCAGTACCCCATTCCTGCTTTCCCTCCATACCCCTTCATCGCTTTAGCTGTAATGGCCACATCTAACTCCCTTTTGAATATATCGAACGAACTGGCCTCAATAACTTTCTGTGGTAGAGAATTCCACAGGTTCACAGTTCTCTGAGTGAAGAAGTTTCTCCTCATCTCGGTCCTAAATGGCTTACCCTTATCCTTAGACTGTGACCCCTGGTTTTGGACTTCCCCAACATCGGGAACATTTTTCCTCCATCTAACCAGCCCAATCCCATCAGATATTTATATGTTTCTATAAGAACCCACCTCATGCTTCTAATTCCAGTGAATATAAGCCGAGTAGTTCCAGTCTTTCTTCATATGTCAGTCCTACCATCCCAGGAATCAGTCTGGTGAACCTTAGCTACACTCCCTTAATAGCAAGAACATCTTTCCTCAGATTAGGAGGCGAAAACTGAACACAATATTCAAGGTGTGGCCTCACCAATGCTCTGTACAACAGCAGTAAGACCTCACTGCTCCTATACTGAAGACCTCTCGCTATGAAGGCCAACATGACATTTGCCTTCTTCACTGCCTGCTATTTCCACCAATGGAAATAGGCACTTACTATCCACTATGTCGAGGGCCCTCAATATTTTGTACACCTCGATGAGGTCTCCTCTCAACCTCCTCTGTTCCAATGAGAACAAACCCAGCCTATCAAATCTGTCCTCATAACTGAGATTCTCCATTCCAGGCAGCATCCTAGTAAATCACCTCTGCACCCTCTCCAGTGCAGTCACATCCGTCCTATAATAGGGTGACCAGAACTGCATGCAGCTGTGGCCTAATCAAAGTATTTTACAATTTAAGCATAACCTCATTGCTCTTATAATCTATGCCTTGGCCAAAATAGGCAAGCATTCCGTATGCTTTCTTAACCACCTCATCCACCTGGCCTGCTACTTTCAGGGATCTGTGGACAAGCACTCCAAGGTCCCTTTGTTCGTCTACACTATTAAGTGACCTAATGTTTAATGTGTATACCCTTTTTTTATTAGCCGTCCCAAAGTGCATACCTCACACTTCTCTGAATTATATTCCATTTGCAAGTGCTGTGCCCACCTGACCAGTAGATTGATATCCTCCTGCAGCTCATGACTTTCCTCTTCATTATCAACCATAGACATGCTGACTTACCCGACACCGAGTCTTAAAGTGTACACTGTCCTATTATATCGTTCACACCCCGAGCTTGCTGAAATAACAGGTGAACTCATCCATGTCCACTGGCCTTGAAGCCCATTCCTCCTGAATGTCGCAGCATTACCTGAAGAGCCTGATGACTGTAGCCCAAATGGCTGCAGGACATTCTGCACCAAGACCACCATTACTCAAGGATAACTGTGGAAACATTACTGGCCAAGTGATGGACATAAAGAATACTCAACTGGAGACATATCTTCATCAGTGGAGCCTTCGGGATGTCTATCTCTCACTCTCAGTGTTGATGGTGACCAGTATGCCCACTAGTAGATAGTTCCTCAGAGGGTCAAACATAGAAACATTGAAACAAAGAAATTTACAGCGCAGGAGGAGGCCACTTCGACCCATCATGTCTGCGCCGGCCGACAAAGAGCCGCATGACCCTCGGTTAGCAGCTCTAAAGGTTACATATAAACCTATGAACAACGACGGAAAAGCAAAGAGCACCCAGCCCAACCAGTCTGCCTCACACAACTGCTACACCCCTGATACTGAAAACATCCACACTCCACCCCAACTGGAGCCATGTGATCTCCTGGGAGCGGCAAAAAACAGATAAAAACCCAAGCCAATTTAGGGAGAAAAAATCTGGGAAAATTCCTCTCCGACCCATCCAGACGATCGACACTAGTCCAGGAGATCACACCCTGACCGTATTCTATTCCCTGCAGTACTTACCATTATATCTGCACTGTCCAATAAAAGGTCATCCAGTCTAATCCCAATCACCAGATCTAGCTCCGTAACCCTGTAGATTGCTGCACTTTAAGTGCCCATCAAACCATCTGTTAAAAGTGGTGAGGGTTTCTGCAATGAGATCCAGATCCCCACAACCCTCTGCGTAAAGAAGCCCCCCGTCAAATCCCCTCTAAACCTTCCACCAACCACCTTAAAACTATGCCCTCTCATAATAGGCGCCTCCATGGAAACATAGAAACATGTGCAGGAGCCGGACATTCGGCCCTTCGAGTATGCACCACCATTCAATATGACCATGGGTGATCATGCAACTTCAGAACCCCATTCCTGCTTTCTCTCCATAACCCTTGATCCCTTTAGCCGTAAGGGCCACATCGAACTCCCTTTTGACTATATCTTACGAACTGGTCTCAACAACTTTCTGTGGTAGAAAATTCTACAGGTTCACAATTCTCTGAGTGAAGAAGTTTCTCCTCATCTCGGTCCTAAATGGCTAAATCCTTATCCTTAGACTTTGACCCCTGGTTCTGGACTTCCCCAACATCGGAAACATTTTTCCTGCATCTAACCAGCCCAATCCCATCAGATATTTATATATTTCTATGAAATCGCCCCTCATTCTTCTAAATTCCAGTGAATGTAAGCCTAGTCGTTCCAGTCTTTCTTCATATGTCAGTATTACCATCCCGGGAATCTGTCTGATGAACCTTCGCTGCACTCCCTCAATAGCAAGAACGTCCTTCCTCAGATTAGGAGGCGAAAACTGAACACAATATTCAAGATGTGGCCTCACCAAGGCCCTGTACAACAGCAGTAAGACCTCACTGCTCCTATACTCAAGTCCTCTCGCTATGAAGGCCAACATGACATTTGCCTTCTTCACCGCCTGCTATTTCCACCAATGGAAATAGACCCTTAATATCCACTATGTCCAGGCCTCTCAACATTTTGTACACCGAACTGAGATCTCCTCCCAAACTCCTCTATTCCAATGAGAACAAACCCAGCCTATCAAATCTGTCCTCATAACTAAGATTCTCCATTCCAGGCAGCATCCTGGTAAATCTCCTCTGCACCGTCTCCAGTGCAGTTACGTCCTTCCTATAATAGGGTGACCAGAACTGCATGCAGGACTCCAACTGTGACCGAATCAAAGTATTATACAATTTAAGCATAACCTCACTGCTCTTATATTCTATGCCTTGGCCAAAATAGGCAAGCATTCCGTATGTCTTAACCACCTTATCCACCTGGCCTGCTACTGAAGTGAACTCATCCATGTCCACTGGCCTTGAAGCCCATTCCTCCTGAATGTCGCAGCATTACCTGAAGAGCCTGATGGCTGTAGCCCAAATGCCAAGTGCCCCAAGATCAACATCTCTCGTGCAGATGCTGCAACAAAGGAGAACTGTGGCAACATTACTGGCCGAGTGATAGACATCAAGAATGCTCAACTGGAGACTTATCTTCATCAGTTGAGCCTTTTGGATGACTATCTCTCACTCTCAGTGCGGATGGTGACCAGTATGCCAACTAGTAGATAGTTCCTCTGATGGTCAAACATAGAAACATAGAAACAGAGAAATTTACAGCACAGAAGGAGGCCAGTTCGACCCATCGTGTCTGCGCCGGCCGACAAAGAGCCGCATGGCCCTTTGTCAGCAGCCCTGAAGATTACATATAAACCTATGAACAATGATGGAAAGGCAAAGAGCACCCAGCCCAACCAGTCCACCTCACACAACTGCGACACCCCTTATACTGAAAACATCATACACTCCATCCCAACCGGAGCCATGTGATATCCTGGGTGAGGCAAAAACAAGATAAAAACCCAGGCCAATTTAGGGAGAAATAAATCTGCGAAAATTCCTCTCTGACCCATCCAGGTGATCGACACTAGTCCAGGAGATCACACACTGGCCGTATTCTATTCCCTTACCATTATATCTGCGCTGTCCAACAAATGGTTATCCAGTCTAATCCCAATTACCAGCTCTACGTCCGTAACCCTGCAGCTTACTGCACTTTAAGTGCCCAGCCAACCATCTCTTAAAAGTGCTGAGCGTTTCTGCATCCACCAATCTTCCAGGCAACGAGTTCCAGATCCCCACAACCCTCTGAGTAAAGAAGGCCTCCTCCTCAAATCCCCTCTAAACCTTCCATCAACCACCTTAAAACTATGCCCACTCGTAATAGACCCATCCTGCAATGGAAATAGACCCTTACTATCCACTATATCCAGGCCCCTCAATATTTTGCACACGTCGATGAGGTCTCCTCTCAACCTCCTCTGTTCCAATGAGAACAAACACAGCCTATCCAATCTGTCCTCATAACAAAGTTTCTCCATTCCAGGCAGCATCCTAGTAAATCTTCTCTCCACCCTCTCTAGTGCAGTTACATCCTTGCTATAATACCGCGACCAGAACTGCACGCAGCTCTCCAGCTGTGGCTGAACCAAAGTATTATACAATTTAAGCATAACCTCCCTGCTCTTACATTCTATGCCTCGGCCAATAAAGGAAAACATAAGAAGGTATGCCTTCTTAGCCACCTTATCCACCTATCTTGCTACATTCTGCCCCACAAACTCCTCTGTTTATAAACTGAATAAAACCTTGCCCCTCTCAGTAAAGATGTTTTCCTTCCAGCGCTTCAAGGTCCCTTTGTTCATCGACACTATTCAGTGGCCTAACGCTTAATGTGTATACCCTTTACTTATTTGCCCTCCCAAAGTGCATCACATCACACTTCTCTGAATTAAATTCCATTTGCCACTGCTCTTCTGCCCACCTGACCAGTAGATTGATATCCTCCTGCAGCTCATGGCTTTCCTCTTCATTATCAACCATAGAAATGCTGACTTAACCCACACTGAGTCTGAAAGTGTAGTATACCCTTCACACACCGAGCCTGCTGAAATGACAAGTGAACACATCCATGTCCACTGGCCTTGAAGCCCATTCCTCTTGAATGTTGCAGCATTACCTGAAGAGCCTGATGACTGTAGCCCAAATGCCTGTAGGATACTGTGCCCCAAGACTACCATCTCTCAAGGAGAACTGTGGAAACATTACTGGCCGAGTGATGGACATCAAGAATGCTCAACTGGAGACATATCTTCATCAGTTGAGCCTTCTGGATGACTATCACTCACTCTCAATGAAGATGGTGACCAGTATGCCCACTGATAGGTAGTTCCTCAGATGGTCAAACATAGAAACAAAGAAACAAAGGAATTAACAGCGCAGAAGGAGGCCATTTCGACCCATCGTGTCTGCGCTGGCTGACAAAGAGCAGCACGGACCTTGGTCATCAGCCCTGAAGGTTACATATAAACCTATGAACAATGACGGAAAGGCAAAGAGCACCCAGCCCAACCAGTCCGCCTCACACAATTGTGACACCCCTTATACTGAAAACATCGACACTCCACCCCAACCGGAGCCATGTGATCTCCTGGGAGAGGCAAAAACCAGATAAAAACCCAGGTCAATTTCGAGAGAAAAAATCTGGGAAAATTCCACTCCGATCCATCCAGGCGAACAACACTAGTCCAGGAGATCACACCCTGGCCGTATTATGTTCCTTGCCGTACTTTCCATTACATCTGCGCTGTCCAATAAAAGGTCATCCAGTCTAATCCCAATCACCAGAACTAGGTCCGTAAACCTGCAGATTGCTGCACTTTAAGTGCCCATGAAACCATCTGTTAAAAGTGCTGAGGGTTTCCGCAGTGAGTTCCAGATCCCCACAACACTCTGCGTAAAGAAGCCCCCCCTCAAATCCGCTCCATATCTTCCAACAATCACCTTAAAACTATGCCACTTTGTAATAGATCCCTCCATAGAAACATAGAAACATAGAACATATGTGCAGGAGTAGGCCATTTGGCCCTTCGAACCTGCACCACCATTCAATATGACCATGGCTGATCATGCAACTACAGTACTCCATTCCTGCTGTCCCTCCATACCCCTTCATCGATTTAGCCGTAAGTGCCACATCTAACTCCCTTTTGAATATATCTAATGAACTGGCCTCAATAACTTTCTGTGGTAGAGAATTCCAAAGGTTCACAATTCTGTGAGTGAAGAAGTTTCTCCTCATCTTGGTCCTAAATGGCTTACCCTTATCCTTAGACTGTGACCCCTGGTTCTGGACTTCCCCAACATCGGGAACATTTTTCCTCCATCTAACCAGCCCAATCCCATCAGATATTTATATATTTCCTTGAGATCCCCCCTCATTCTTCTAAAATCCAGTGACTATAAGCATAGTCGTTGCAGTCTTTCTTCATATGTCAGTCCTACCATCCCGGGAATCAGTCTGGAGAACCTTTGCTGCACTCCCTCAATAGCAAGAATGTCCTTCCTCAGATTAGGAGGTGAAAACTGAACACAATATTCAAGGTGTGGCCTCACCAAGGCACTGTACAACAGCAGTATGACCTCACTGCTCCTATTCTCAAGACCTCTCGCTATGAAGGCCAACATGACATTTGCCTTCTTCACCGCCTGCTATTTCCACCAATGGAAAAAGGCACTTACTCTCCACTATGTCGAGGACCCTCAATATTTTGTACACCGAGATTAGGTCTTCTCTCAAACTCCTCTGTTCCAATGAGAACAAATCCAGCCTATCAAATCTGTCCTCATAACTGAGATTCTCCATTCCAGGCAGAATCCTGGTAAATCTCCTCTGCACTCTCTCGAGTGCAGTCACATCCTTCCTATAATAGGGTGACCAGAACTGCATGCAGTACTCCAGCTGTGGCCTAATCAAAGTATTTTACAATTTAAGCATAACCTCATTGCTCTTCTCATCGATGCCTTGGCCAAAATAGGCAAGCATTCCGTATGCCTCCTTAAGCACCTTATCCACATGGCCTGCTACTTTCAGGGATCTGTGGACAAGCACTCCAAGGTCCCTTTGTTCGTCTACACTATTAAGTGGCCTACTGCGTAATGTGTATACCCATTTTTTATTCGCCGTCTCAAAGTGCATAGCTCACACTTCTCTGAATTATATTCCATTTGCAAGTGCTGTGCCCACCTGACCAGTAGATTGATATCCTCCTGCAGCTCATGACTTTCCTCTTCATTATCAACCATAGACATGCTGACTTACCCGACACCGCGTCTTAAAGTGTACGTTGTCCTATTATATCATTCACCCCCCGAGCCTGCTGAAATGACAGGTGAACTCATCCATGCCCACTGGCCTTGAAGCCCATTCCTCATGAATGTCGCAGCATTACCTGAAGAGCCTGATGACTGTAGCCCAAATGGCTGCAGGACACTCTGCACCAAGACCACCATCTCTCAAGGAGAACTGTGGAAACATTACTGGCCAAGTGATGGACATAAAGAATGCTCAACTGGAGACATATCTTCATCAGTTGAGCCTTCAGGTTGACTATCACTCACCCTCAGTGTGGATGGTGACCAGTATGCCCACTAGTAGATAGTTCCTCAGATGGTCAAACATAGAAACATAGAAACAAAGAAATTTACAGCGCAGAAGGAGGTAATTTCGGCCCATCGTGCCCGCGCCGGCAGACAAAGAGCCGCACGGACCTTGGTCAGCAGCCCTGAAGGTTACATATAAACCTATGAACAATGATGGAAAGGCAAAAAGCACCCAGCCCAACCAGTCCGCCTCACACAACTGCGATACCCCTTCTACTGAAAACATTCTACACTCCATCCCAACCGGAGCTATGTGATCCCCTGGGAGAGGCAAAAACCAGATTAAAACCCAGACCAATTTAAAGAGAAAAAACCGGGGAAAATTCCTCTCCGATCCATCCAGGCGATCAACACTAGTCCAGGAGATCACCCTGGCTGTATTCGATTCCTTGCAGTACTTACCATTATATCTGAGCCATCGAACTCAAAGTCATCCAGTCTAATCCCAATTACCAGCTCTAGGTCTGTAACCCCACAGGTTACTGCATTTTAAGTGCTCATCCAACCATGTCTTAAAAGTGGTGAGGGTTTCTGCATCCATCACACTTCCAAGCAGCGAGATCCAGATCACCACAACCCACTGTGTAACGAAGCCCCCCTTTCAAATACCCTCTAAACATTCCACCAACCACCTTAAAACTATATCCCCTCATTATAGACTCCTCCAGCAATGGAAATAGACCCTAACGATCCACTATGTCCAGGCCCCTCAATATTTTGTACACCTCGATGAGGTCTCCTCTCAACCTCCTCCGGTCCAATGAGAACAAACCCAGCCTATCCAATCTGTCCTCAGAACTAAGATTCTCCATTCCAGGCAGCATCCTAGTAAATCTTCTCTGCACCCTCTCTCGTGCAATCATGTCCTTCCTGTAATACAGTTACCAGAACTGCACGCAGTACTCCAGCTGTGGCCTAACCAAAGTATTATACAATTTAAGCATAACCTCTCTGCTCTTGTATTCTACGCCTCGGCTGTATGCCTTCTTAACCACCTTATGCACCTGGCCTGCTACTTTCAGGGATCTGTGGACAAGCACTCCAAGGTCCCTTTGTTCATCTGCACTATTAAGTGGCCTACCGCTTAATGTGTATATCCTTTCCTTATTAGCTCTCCCAAAGTGCATCACCTCACACTTCTCTGAATTATATTCCATTTGCCAGTACTTTGCCCACCTGACCAGTAGATTGATATCCTCCTGCAGCTCATGACTTTCCTCTTCATTATCAACCATAGACATGCTGACTTACGCCACACCAAGTCTGAAAGTGTACAATGTCCTATTATACCATTCACACCCCGAGCCTGCTGAAATGACAAGTGAACTCATCCATGTCCACTGGCCTTGAAGCCCATTCCTCCTCAATGTCGCAGCATTACCTGAAGAGCCTGATGACTGTAGCCCAAATGCCTGTCGGACACTGTGCCCCAAGACCACCATCTCTGGTTCAGATGCTGCGACAAAGGAGAACTGTGGAAACATTATTGGCCGAGTGATAGCCATCAAGAATGCTCAAGTGGAGACATATCTTCATCAGTTGAGCCTTCAAGATCACTATCACTCACTCTCAGTGTGGATGGTGACCAGTATGCCCATTAGTAGATACTTCCTCTGATGGGCAAACATAGAAAAATAGAAACATAGAAATTAACAGCGCAGAAGGAGGCCATTTCGGCCCAGCGTGTCCACGCCGGCCGAAAAAGAGCCGCACGGACCTTGGTTAGCAGCCCTAAAGGTTACATATAAACCTATGAACTATGACGGAAAGGCAAAGAGCACCCAGCCCAACCAGACCGTCTCACACAACTGCGACACCCCTTATACTGAAAACATTCTACACTCCACCCCAACCAGAGCCATGTGATCTCCTGGGAGAGGCAAAAACCAGATAACAAACCAGGCCAATTTAGGGAGAAAAAATGCGGGAACATTCCTCTACGACTCATCCAGGCGATCGATGCTTGTCCCATAGACCAGACTCTGGCCTTATTCTATTCCTTGCAGTACTAACCATGATATCTGTGCCGTCCGACAAAGTGTCATCCATTCTAATGCCAATCACCAGCTCTAGGTCCGTAACCCTGCAGGTTACTGCACTTTAAGTGTCCATCCAACCATCTCTTAAAAGTGGTGAGGGATTCTGCAGTGAGATCCAGATCGCCACAACCCTCTGCATAAGGATGCCCCCCCTCAAATCCCCTCGAAACCTTCCACCAGCCACCTTTAAACTATGCCCCCTCATAATAGACTCATCCATAGAAACATAGAAAATAGGTGCAGGAATAGGCCATTTGGCCCTCCGAGCCTGCACCACCATTCAATATGATCATGGCTGATCGTGCAACTTCTGTACCCCATTCCTGCTTTCTCTCCATACCGCTTGATCGCTTTAGCCGTAAGTCCCACATCTAACTCCCTTTTGAATATATTGAACGAACTGGCCTCAACAACTTTCTGAGCTAGGGAATTCCACAGGCTCACAAATCTCTGAGTGAAGAAGTTTCTCCTCATCTCAGTCCTAAATGGCTTGCCCCTTATCCTTAGACTGTGATCCCTGTTTCTGGACTTCCCCAACATCGGGAACATTCTTCCTGCATCTGACCTGCCCAATCCCGTCAGAAATTTATATGTTTCTATGGGATAACCCCTCAATCTTCTAAATTCCAGTGAATATAAGCCTAGTCGATCCAATCTTTCATGATATGTCAGTCCTACCATCCCGGGAATCAGTCTGGTGAACCTTTGCTGCACTCCCTCAATAGCAAGAATGTCCTTCCTCAGATTAGGAGGCCAAAACTGAACACAATGTTCAAGGTGTAGCCTCACCCAGGCCCTGTACAACTGCAGTAAGACCTCCATGTTCCTATACGTAAGTCCCCTCGCTATGAAGGCCAACATGCCATTTGCCTTCTTCACCACCTGTTATTTCCACCAATGGAAATCGACCCTTACTATCCACTATGTCCAGGCCCCTCAATATTTTGTACACCTCGATGAGGTCTCCTCTCAACTGCCTCTGTTCCAATGAGAACAAATCCAGCCTATCCAATCTGTCGTCATAACTATGATTCTCCTTTCCAGGCAGCATCCTAGTAAATCTTCTCTGCACCCTCTCTAGTGCAATCACATCCTTCCTATAATAGAGCAACCAGAATTGTACGTAGCACTCCAGCTGTGACCTAACCAAAGTATTATACAATTTAAGCATAACCTCCCTGCTCTTATATTTTATGCCTTGGCCAATAAAGGCAAGCATTCCGTATGTCTTCTTAGCCACCTTATCCACCTGGCCTGCTACTTTCAGGGATCTGTGGACAAGCACTCCAAGGTCCCTTTGTTCATCTGCACTATTAAATCGCTTACTGCTTAATGTGTATATCCTTTCTTTATTAGCCCTCCCAAAGTGCATCACATCGCAGTTCTCTGAATTAAATTCCATTTGCCACTGCTCTTCTGCCCACCTGACCAGTCGATTGATATCCTTCTGCAGCCCATTACTTTCCTCTTCATTATCAAAAATAGACATGTTGACTTACCCCGCACCGAGTCTGAAAATGTACAATGTCCTATTATAGCGTTCACACCCCGAGCCTGCTGAAATGACAAGTGAACTCATCCATGTCCACTGGCCTTGAAGCCCATTCCTCCTGAATGAAGACCCTGATGACTGTAGCCCAAATGCCTAGAGGACACTTTGCCCCAAGACCACCATCTCTCGTTCAGATGCTGCGACAAAGGAGAACTGTGGAAACATTACTGGCCGAGTGATAGACATTAAGAATGCTCAACTGGAGACATATCTTCATCAGTTGAGCCTTCTGGATAACTATCACTCACTTTCAGTGTGGATGGTGACCAGTATGCCCACTTCACATCACATCACACTTCTCTGAAATAAATTCCAGTTTCCACTGCTCTACCCACCTGACCAGTAGATTGATATTCTCCTGCAGCCCATGACTTTCCTCTTCATTATCAACCACACAGCCAATTTTAGTGTCGTCTGCAAACATCTTAATCATACTCTCTATATTTAAATCTAAATCGTTGATATATGCCACAAAATCAAGGCATCCAGTACTGAGCCCTGCGGAATCCCACTGGAAACATCCTTCCAGTTACATTGGAAACCAAGCCACATTATGAAGAACGAGCTGCTAATGCAGAGGATACTCACTACTTCTGGTCTCCTGAACCCAAGTGCCCAGAGTAATTCACTTCCACAGGGAAGTACTGGAAGTGACCCACCCACCCAGCTCTATGGTGGGCTATCAGGTGGTCACTTGGGGAGGTGGAGCTGGACAGGATTTCGAAGGTTACTTGTTGCAGGTCCTATTCTGGAATGATGGGCTAGCATGGTTCAAAGGACATTGCGGTCTGGATAAAGCCTTGTAAAGGCTTATGGATGTAAATGACTACATAGGATTGCATAGGACACACGGCCCAGTCAGCCAATGCCGGTGTTTAGGCTCCACCCACTCATCTATCAGCAGAACCCTCAATTCCTTTCTCCCTCATATGCTTGCCCAGCCTCCCCTTATAGACAACGATACTATTCACATCAACCACTCCCTGGGGTAGGGAGCTCCACATTCTCACCACCCTCTGGGTAAAGATTTTCAGGTACTGCAGGTGCCCTTTGGTGCTGAGGGCTGCTGCATAACTTCTCTACCTTTCAATTCGACCCCTCCAGAAATAAATCCTGGTGCTTGGTCTATTTTGTGATACCGTATCGACTGGTCGCTAGTTCCCTGGACATGTTCTAACTCCCTTAAATACAGGAATGGATTGGTGGTGGTGCTACATTATCTCGAGGAGGAAGGTCCAGAAACAACCGCCTTTACATTTCCCGGGCGTTCTGGTGGCTTCCATACGGCCGGTGGGGTGCTGGAGGATGAGCGGCTCTGGGATTGGTTCCATCAATTCTGGGCATGGCTGAACGTTCTGCTACAGCAGCTCCTCCACTTGCTCGCCAAAGAAGCCCTCAGCACCAAATACTACAGGGCACCTGCAGTGCGTGAAAGAGCCCCAAGTTACATGGCCAAGCTCATTGGCAAGGCAAGACCCACTGGATGCTGGGCCCTTCTCCGATATTGAGGGCACCCACACAGCATGTTGCTGCAGTAGATGCTCTCTGAAGGTGGTCCTCACTCTGTCACAGGCATTGCTCCCTCAACTCACCTGCGAGGCATTAGGCTGCTGGTCAGTAAAGCTGGCCCCAATGTATTTGGTGGCAGGGAATTCGAGGCATACGCTAAACCTTGCGGAAGGTCCGCCAGACCCCAAATGTGGGTGGGCCAGGATTAGTTTCACTAGGCAGTAACCTTCCTTCTGATGCCTTCACGACTGAAGTTCACCAATAAACTGCAAGGTGTGAAAGCAGGGTGGCGGAGGCACTATGGATGCTTCTACCTTGGCCTTAACTGGAGGGCACATATTAAGTCCACCCAAACGGTCCAGGAAATTGGTAGGATGAATACAGCTACAGCCCGAGGCATTTGCAAGAGCCCAATTAAAAACTAAAGCCCCCGCGCTCCCCACCACACCCCCAAGTGAAGGGACGTCCAGAACACAGTTTCAGACTCGTTCACCATCGTGTGAAAAACATGAAAAAGCCCAAACGACTGGAGATCGTGGTCCGACTCAGGCTTCCAGCTTGGCTTCCGAAGGAGGGATGGTTCTGGGAAGCTGCCTCGGGCTGAAGAGACAGGGAAGGTTGATAGTGAGGCTCTGGGAACAGAGTTGAGGGCCTCACGGTCAGCCTTCCCTGCCGGTTCAGCCCAAGGAAGCTACCTGAAAGTTTACTGCCTTCAGAAGCGATTCGTTACAGGCTCATGAATACAAAGGCCGATTGAGTTAGACCCTCCAGACATGACCCCTCCGCCTCGTGGGGGAGGTGTCACTGAGGCACACATATCCTCCCTTGGAGTGAGAGCCCTTGGAACCCAGATGCCCCACAGGAATTTGGAGAGATCCTGGCACCAGCAATCACGGACTCCTCCGAGCCAGCTGGAGCCAGGGGAGGACTCCCTCTTAATTCTGGGAAGTCTCGGGACAACAACCGGAGCGTCCCTTCTTGAGACTTTTCTGTTTAGTCCCAAGGTGGACCCCTGGCCGGCACTGGTTGGAGATGACAGCACAGACTGGGCTTTACCCAGTGCCAGTGCAGTTCACCCCAAGCAGTGCCGAACTGAGCCTGGAGTTGGAGTAGGGCTGGTGCTTGATGCCGATGCAAAGACATGAGGGCTAGATGGGTCTGTGGGTGGCGGGGAAGGGGTTGCTGGCCGTCAAATTAAACACAAATTGAAAGGTGTGGAGCTGGCACTGAGAAATGGATGGGACACAGAGGGAGGGCATCAGGAGAATTTCAGGTGCACCGCTCCGCTCCTTCTGTCGTTTCTCTGCTGGCATGGATTTGATTTCTGTCACGATGTGCTCTCTCTTGTGTGTCTGTTCCACTTGTCTTTGTGGTTTTGTTACTCACAACTTTAGTCTGTAGGTACTTTGATGAAACCGCCCATTTTCTCTCTCTCATCCTGACGCCAACCGTGTACCTCTAGCAGAAGAAGAAATGACAGATTTGTTTCTAAATCACTGGATCGCTACACGACAACTACAGGAGCTTTAGAGCTACCCTTGTACAGTAAATAATTGAAGCTGTAAATGCTCAATGCAGATTCTGGGAGCAAAACTATCAACTTGTTTCTTTCCATGTAATATTGCAGGCCACCGATTCTGATGCCATCTGAGTATTAAAGGTTGTGGAGTTGGGGAAACATAGAAACATAGAAAATAGGTGCAGGAGTAGGCCATTCGGCCCTTCGAGCCTGCACCACCATTCAATGAGTTCATGGCTAAACATGCAACTTCAGTACCCCGTTCCTGCTTTCTCGCCATACCTCTTGATCCCCCTAGTAATAAGGACTACATCTAACTCCTTTTTGAATATATTTAGTGAATTGGCCTCAACAACTTTCTGTGGTAGAGAATTCCACAGGTTCACCACTCTCTGGGTGAAGAAGTTTCTCCTCATCTCGGTCCGAAATGGCTTACCCCTTATCCTTAGACTGTGACCTTCTTTAGGATCTGCGAGATGGTCCAGAATGGCGGCAATGCCATCAGGTGAACCAGGAAGACTGGGACAAGGAACTTCTCTGACACAATCGGAGGGCTATTGCTGGCAGTACCTGAGCCACCTGACCTGGGAGCAGGTCCTTGACAAGGACCCAGGGATTGGCAAGGTCAGAGGGCATTAGTAACTGCTGGGACAAGAGTTTCCCATCGAGTCCCTGTCCCACAGATTGTCCCAGTTGATCAGAAGAACGAGCGAGTACGGATCTGGTTTCAGTTTCCAGGGTTTGAGTATTGATGTCTGTATAGTCACTGCAGTCGATTATACTGTTACACACTCTGACTTTCACATGGAATTGCACAAGCTGGAATAAACCAACCTTCTACAGCAACACCCTTCCGACTGTCAGCTGGTTAACGATGATTCCATTGTTCACGCTCCCTTCACCAGGTCATCTAGTCGGCTACATTCACTCCTAGAGAGATCAGCCGGTTAGTCACAGTCAGTACAGCTCCCTTTCCTTCACTTAACCAGCTTGTGCAGCCTCTTCTGCCTCATGTTTCCCCTGTTTACAAACCTATCGTGATGTCAGTGATCACGTGATGCACAGGGTAGGGTCAGGCTTGTCCTGTGATGTCACAGTTTGACACGTCCAGTTAAAGGGCCTCAGGGTGCAACAGTGTTTGGCCAAAAAGCCTTGGGCCTTAGGTTGGATGTGTTGGAATGCAATAATAGCTTTGCACTTGGTTATGAATCAGAGAGTCGGGTGTGCGGGCAATGGGCAGTGATGGGATTGTTTGCCTTCTCCGTGCCCCCTTCTCTCAGTGGGGCCCAGTTACATGTGTGACTGTTGCTCACCCTGCAGACTGTCCCGAACAATGCCCCGGGAGATCTACCAATGATAAGTAGCTGAATAAATTTACAGCACCAAACGCAAGGGCTGGGAGGGGCTGGTCAGTGAGGGAGCTGAGAGTGGGGCTCAGTAACCATCTGTGAGCAGGCTAAAGGCTCCAGACTACCTATTAACAACCCCAAAGAAGATCGAATAATAACAAAATGAACTGTTCATCAGTATTACTGTATCTATTAAACTCTTTATGCCCAAGTTTCTTCGGCGCCGGAAAAAAACGCGCAATTCTGGAGCGCCCTGCAGCTCCTTGTCTGTTTGGCGCGGCGCCCAGGGGGACGGAGCCTACACTCGCGCCGATTGTGTCAGTGGGAGGGGGCGGGTACTATTTGAATTAGTTTTTTTCCTGCCGGCAACGCTGCGCGTGCTCGTTAGAGCATTCGCGCACGCGCAGTGTGAAGGAAACATTGGCCATTTTTGTAGTTCTTTGTAGCTGTTTAGTTTTTGAACATTTTTTAATAAAAGCACATTGCCATCAGCCCATCAGCACTGAGAAGGCTGCAGGAAGCCTCAGAAAGTTGAGGCAGCTGTTTCCCGACGGCCTCCCCCTTTTGCCGTCGGGAAATGGCTCCTCAATTTCTGAGGCTTCCTGCAGCCTTCTGTCTCCTTCCCTCCCTCCCTCCCGCCGTCTGGTACGGCTTCCTCCCCGCCCCGCACCCCGCCCCGCGTTTGGTCGGTTCCCTCCCTCCCTCCCGCCATCTGGAACGGCTTCCTCCCCGCCCCGCACCCCGCCCCATGTTTGGTCGGTTCCCTCCCTCCCTCCCGCCGTCTGGAACGGCTTCCTCCCTTCCCCCCACCCACCGCGTTCGGTCGGTCGGTCGTCTGGAACGGCTTCCTATCCCCCCCCCCCACCGCGTTCGGGAACGGCTGTCTCGTTTTGTGAGGTTTGCTGCTGCATTCTCCCTGGCTGAAGCACTTTCACACAGGTAGGTAGATGGTTTATTTAATCTTTTCTTTGCTTATAAATTTTTATTCAGGTTGGATTTATTTGTATAATATTTGTATAAGTACAAATAAGGATTTATTGTAGAATTTAATGACTTCCCTTCCCCCCCATCCCCCCCCACCTCGTTCTGGACGCCTAATTTGTAACCTGCGCCTGATTTTTTAATGTGTAGAACAGGTTTTTTCAGTTCTACAAAAATCTTCACTTGCTCCATTCTAAGTTAGTTTGGAGTACGTTTTCCATGTGGAAACTTTCAAATCAGGCGTCAGTGGCCAGACACGCCACCTTTTGAAGAAAAAATTCTGTTCCAAAGTGGAACTGTTCTACCTGACGAGAACTACAAAAAAAAAAATGTGGAGAATTGCGATTTCTAAGATAGTCCGTTCTCCACCAGTTGCTCCTAAAAATCAGGCGCAAATCATGTGGAAACTTGGGCCCTTTATGTTGCTCATTCTGACTTTCACAAATGGTGATACAAGATCAAAAGGTTAATACCAACCTTTCAACTCTCACAACCTTCTCTCTAATCTGCTGGTTGCTGATGTTTTCATCGTGTTCTCTTCATAAAGCAAAGATGGTGAGATATTGTTTCCGGCCACATTCACTCCTAGAGAGATCAGCCAGTTAGTCCCAGGTAGTGCTTTCCTTCACTGAAACTGATTGTTTCTCAGGTTGCCCCAGGTTATAAACCCATTGGGCCTGAAATTCCGCCTGAAATTGAGGCCTTCCCGTGGGCAAACTGAAGAAAAAAATGTAAGAAACTGCGCATTTACCTGTTGCTGCTGCGTCCGTTCGAACTTCCGAGCCTGAGGCCTTCACTCCTACGCATCGGAGCGCGTGCATGTCAGGACGTGTGCAGGGCTGGAGCTGGAGTCACATGGCTCTGGGCAGCCAATCAAGGTACAGTATTTTCTCATTCATAATAATGGCAACTCCGTAAGTTGGCGTGCCCATTATTATGAATGAGAAACCACCCAAACACACAAAAAAATCAATAAAAAATAGAAAAATACACGACATATTTAAAAATCATGCAAATTAAAGTTCTGATAAAAAATAATATTTTCCCGACTTTTTTTAAAGATGCCTTAAAATAAACGTACCTTAGTGGGGAGGGTTTTTAACAGTAAAGTATGTTTTCATATATGTTTATTTCATTAAATTTCACTGTTTTTATGTATTTTTAAACACTTGCGCTGTAACAGTAGGCTATAGGCCTGCTTTTTCAGGCGCAAGATTTTAAAGCACATTTGCTGGGCAAGATCTGCGTAAATATCGTAAATCTTGCCCTGCAAGTTTCCTCGCTCCCGATATGCGTGAGATCGGTCAAGCCAGAAACTTGACAGATCGGAAAAGCCGGTTTTCAGCACATGCACGTTGTGTGCTGAAACCCGGCTTTTCCGATTTCTTCCCGCGTCCGTCGGAACTTCGTACGGACCCGGGACATCGGAATTTCAGGGCCAATGCCTGATCTCACTGTGATGCATAGGGTAGGGTCAAGGCTTGCCCTGTGATGTCATGGTTTGACCCATCCAGTGAAAGGGCCTCACCTTAATGTAACTGTGTTTGGCCAAAAACCCCTGGGCTTTAGATTACAATGACTTGGTGCACTAGAATGCAATAACAACTTTACACTTGGGTTATGACCCAGAGAAAGAGGGTGCTCGGGCGATGGGCAATGATAAGCCTGTTTGCCTTCTCTGTGCCCCCATCTCTGGGTGGAGGATAATTCTCGCACTCGAATGTCCTTCTGAAACAGCGTTTGTGTTTCTTGGGTTTGGAGTGCTGGTCGTTTAGACCAACGGTGGTGCAGCTGTCATAAGAACATAAGAACATAAGAAATAGGAGCAGGAGTAGGCCATACGGCCCCTCGAGCCTACCCCGCCATTTAATACGATCATGGCTGATCCGATCATGGACTCAGCTCCACTTCCCTGCCCGTTCCCCATAACCTCTTAATCCCTTATCAGTTAAGAAACTGTCTATCTCTATCTTAAATCCATTCAATATCCCAGCTTCCAGAGCACTGAGGCAGCGAATTCCACAGATTTACAACCCTCTGAGAGAAGAAATTTCTCCTCATCTCAGTTTTAAATGTGCGGCCCCTTATTCTAAGATTATGCCCCTAGTTCTAGCTGGAATAAACAAATCTTCTACAGCAACACCCTTCTGACTGTCAGCTGGTTAGCGATGATTCCATTGTTCATGCTCCCTTCGGCCACATTCACTCCGAGAGAGATCAGCCAGTTAGTCACAGTCAGTACAGCTCCCTTTCCTTCACTTAACCAGCTTGTGCAGCCTCTTCTGCCTCATGTTTGCCCTGTTTATAAACCTGTTGTCATGTCAGTGATCACGTGATGCACAGGTTAGGGTCAGGCTTGCCCTGTGATGTCACAGTTTGACCCGTCAGTTAAACGGCCTCACCTTGATGCAACTGTGCATGGCCAAAAAGCCTTGGGCCTTAGGTTGGAAGTGTTGGAATGTAATAACAGCTTTGCACTTGGTTATGAGCCAGAGAGTTGGGTGTGCGGGCAATGGGCAGTGATGGGATCGTTTGCCTTCTCCGTGCCACCTTCTCTCAGTGGGGCCCAGTTACATGTGTGACTGTTGCTCACCCTGCAGACTGTCCCGAGCAATGCCCCGGGAGATCGACCAATGATTAGCAGCTGAATAAATTTACAGAACATGGAGTGAGCACCAAACTCAATGGCTGGGAGGGGCTGGTCAGTGAGGGAGCTGAGAGTGGGGCTCAGTAACCATCTGTGAGCAGGATAAAGGCTCCAGACTAACTATGAACAACCCCAAAGAAGATCGAATAACAACAAAATGAACTGTTCATCAGTATTACTGTATCTATTAAACTCTTTATGTTGCTCATTCTGACTTTCACTAATGGTGATACAAGATCAATAGGTTAATACCAACCTTTCAACTCTCGCAACCTTCTCTCTAATCTGCTGGTTGCTGATGTTTTCATCGTGTTCTCTTCATAAAGCAAAGATGGTGAGATATTGTTTCCGGCCACATTCACTCCTAGAGAGATCAGCCAGTTAGTCCCAGGTAGTGCTTTCCTTCACTGAAACTGATTGTGTCTCAGGTTGCCCCAGGGTATAAACCCATTGGGCCTGAAATTCCACTAGAGGTCTTCCCGTGGGCAAACTAAAGAAAAAAAGGTAAGAAACTGCGCATTTACCTGTTGCTGCTGCGTCCGTTCGAACTTCCGAGCCTGAGGCCTTCACTCCTATGCATCGGAGCGCGTGCATGTCAGGACGTGCGCAGGGCTGGAGCTGGAGTCACATGGCTCTGGGCAGCCAATCAAGGTACAGCATTTTCTCATTCATAATAATGGCAACTCCGTAAGTTGGCGTGCTCATTATTATGAATGAGAAACCCCCCAAACACACAAAAAATCAATAAGAAATAGAAAAATACATGACATATTTAAAAATCATTTAAATTAAAGTTCTTATAAAAAATAATATTTTCCTGACTTTTTTTAATGATGCCTTAAAATAAACGTACTATAGTGGGGAGAGTTTTTAACAATAAAGTATGTTTTCATATATGTGTATTTAATTTAATTTTAATGTTTTTATGTATTTTTAAACACTTGCGCCTGCAACAGTAGGCTATAGGCCTGCTTTTTCAGGCGCAAGATTTTAAAGGACATTTGCTGGGCAAGATATGCGTAAATATCGGATATCTTGCCCAGCAAGTTTCCTCGCTCCCGATATGCACGAGACCGGTCAAGCCAGAAACTTGACAGATCGGAAAAGCCGGTTTTCAGCACCTGCATGTTGTGCGCTGAAACCCGGCTTTACCGATTCCTTCCCGCGTCCGTAGGAACTTCGTATGGACCCGGGAGATCGGAATTTCAGTGAGCTCACTGTGATGCACAGGGTAGGGTCAAGGCTTGCCCTGTGATGTCTCGGTTTCACCCGTCCAGTGAAAGGGCCTCACCTTGATGTAACTGTGTTTGGCCAAAAACCCCTGGGCTTTAGATTACAATGACTAGGTGCACTAGAATGCAATAACAACTTTACACTTGGTTATGACCCAGAGAAAGGGGTGCTCGGGCGATGGGCAATGATAAGCTTGTTTGCCTTCTCTGTGCCCCCATCTCTGGGTGGAGGATGATTCTCGCACTCCAATGTCCTTCTGAAACACCGTTTGTGTTTCTTGGGTTTGGAGTGCTGGACGTTTAGATCAACGGTGGTGCAGCTGTCATAAGAACATAAGAACATAAGAAATAGGAGCAGGAGTAGGCCATACGGCCCCTCGAGCCTACCCCGCCATTTAATACGATCATGGCTGATCCAATCATGGACTCAGCTCCACTTCCCTGCCCGTTCCCCATAACCCCTTAATCCCTTATCAGTTAAGAAACTGTCTATCTCTGTCTTAAATCCATTCAATGACCCAGCATCCAATGCTCTCTGAGGCAGTGAATTCCACAGATTTACAACCCTCTGAGAGAAGAAATTACTCTTCATCTCAGTTTTAAATGTGTGGCCCCTTATTCTAAGATTATGCCCCTAGTTCCAGGCGGAATAAACAAACCTTCTACAGCAACACCCTTCCAACTGTCTGCTGGTTAGCGATGATTCCATTGTTCACGTTCCCTTCACCAGGTCTTCTAGCGGACACATTCACTCCTAGAGAGATCAGCCGGTTAGTCACAGTCAGTACAGCTCCCTTTCCTTCACTTAACCAGCTTGTGCAGCCTCTTCTGCCTCATGTTTCCCCTGTTTACAAACCTATCGTGATGTCAGTGATCACTTGATGAACAGGGTAGGGTCAGGCTTGCCCTGTGATGTCACAGTTTGACCCGTCCAATTAAAGGGCCTCACCTTGATTGAACTGTGCTTGGCCAAAAAGCCTTGGGCCTTAGGTTGGATATGTTCGAATGCAATAATAGCTTTTCACTTGGTTATGACACAGAGAGTCAGGTGTGCGAGCAATGGGCAGTGATGATATTGTTCGCCTTCTTCGTGCCCCCTTCTCTCAGTGGGGCCCAGGTACATGTGTGACTGTTGCTCACCCTGCAGACTGTCCCAAGCAATGCCCCGGGAGATCTACCAATGATAAGTAGCTGTCTACATTTACACAACTCGGAGTGAGCACCAAACTCAACGGCTGGGAGGGGCTGGTCAGTGAGGGAGCTGAGAGTAGGGCTCAGTAACCATCTGTGAGCAGGCTGCAGGCTCCAGACTAACTATTAACTACCCCAAAGAAGATCGAATAACAATAAAATGAACGGTTCATCAGTATTACTGAATCTATTAAACTCTTTATGTTGCTCATTCTGACTTTCACAATGAGGATACAAGATCAATAGGTTAATACCAACCTTTCAAAGCTCACAACCTTCTCTCTAATCTGCTAGTTGCTGATATTTTCATCGTGTTCTCTTCATAAAGCAAAGATGGTGAGATACTGTATCCGGCCACATTCACTCCAAGAGAGATCAGCCAGTTAGTCCCAGGTAGTGCTTCCCTTCACTGAAACTGGTCGTGTCTCAGGTTGCCCCAGGTTACAAACCTATTGTGATGCCTGATCTCATTGTGATGCACAGGGTAGGGTCAGGCTTGCCCTGTGATGTCACGGTTTGACCCGTCCAGTGAAAGGGCCTCACCTTGATGTAACTGTGTTTGGCCAAAAACCCCTGGGCTTTAGATGACAATGACTAGATGCACTAGAATACAACAACAACTTTACACTTGGTTATGACCCAGAGAAGAAGGTGCACGGGCGATGGGCAATGATAAGCTTGTTTGCCTTCTCCCTGCTCCCATCTCTGGGTGGAGGATGATTCTCGCACTTCAATGTCCTTCTGAAACAGCGTTTGTGGTGCAGCTGTCATAACAACATAAGCACAGAGGAGATAGGAGCAGGATTAGGCCATACGGCCCCTCGAGTCTACCCCGCCATTTAATACGATCATGGCTGATCCGATCATGGACTCAGCTCCACTTCCCTGCCCGTTCCCCATAACCCCTTAATCCCTTATCAGTTAAGAAACTGTCTACCTCTGTCTTAAATTTATTTAACGTCCCAGCTTCCAGAGCACTGAGGCAGCGAATTCCACAGATTTACAACCCTCTGAGAGAAGAAATTCTTCCTCATCTCAGTTTTAAATGGGTGGTCCCTTATTCTATTATGCCCCCATAATTCTAGCTGAAATAAACAAACCTTCTATTGCAACACCCTTGCGACTGTCTGCTGGTTAGCGATGATTCCATTCTTCACGTTCCCTTCACCAGGTCTTCTAGCGGACACATTCACTCCTAGAGAGATCAGCCGGTTAGTCACAGTCAGTACAGCTCCCTTTCCTTCACTTAACCAGCTTGTGCAGCCTCTTCTGCCTCATGTTTCCCCTGTTTACAAACCTATCGTGATGTCAGTGATCACTTGATGAACAGGGTAGGGTCAGGCTTGCCCTGTGATGTCACAGTTTGACCCGTCCAATTAAAGGGCCTCACCTTGATTGAACTGTGCTTGGCCAAAAAGCCTTGGGCTTTAGGTTGGATATGTTCGAATGCAATAATAGCTTTTCACTTGGTTATGACACAGAGAGTCAGGTGTGCGAGCAATGGGCAGTGATGATATTGTTCGCCTTCTTCGTGCCCCCTTCTCTCAGTGGGGCCCAGGTACATGTGTGACTGTTGCTCACCCTGCAGACTGTCCCAAGCAATGCCCCGGGAGATCTACCAATGATAAGTAGCTGTCTACATTTACACAACTCGGAGTGAGCACCAAACTCAACGGCTGGGAGGGGCTGGTCAGTGAGGGAGCTGAGAGTAGGGCTCAGTAACCATCTGTGAGCAGGCTGCAGGCTCCAGACTAACTATTAACTACCCCAAAGAAGATCGAATAACAATAAAATGAACGGTTCATCAGTATTACTGAATCTATTAAACTCTTTATGTTGCTCATTCTGACTTTCACAATGAGGATACAAGATCAATAGGTTAATACCAACCTTTCAAAGCTCACAACCTTCTCTCTAATCTGCTAGTTGCTGATATTTTCATCGTGTTCTCTTCATAAAGCAAAGATGGTGAGATACTGTATCCGGCCACATTCACTCCAAGAGAGATCAGCCAGTTAGTCCCAGGTAGTGCTTCCCTTCACTGAAACTGGTCGTGTCTCAGGTTGCCCCAGGTTACAAACCTATTGTGATGCCTGATCTCATTGTGATGCACAGGGTAGGGTCAGGCTTGCCCTGTGATGTCACGGTTTGACCCGTCCAGTGAAAGGGCCTCACCTTGATGTAACTGTGTTTGGCCAAAAACCCCTGGGCTTTAGATGACAATGACTAGATGCACTAGAATACAACAACAACTTTACACTTGGTTATGACCCAGAGAAGAAGGTGCACGGGCGATGGGCAATGATAAGCTTGTTTGCCTTCTCCCTGCTCCTATCTCTGGGTGGAGGATGATTCTCGCACTTCAATGTCCTTCTGAAACAGCGTTTGTGGTGCAGCTGTCATAACAACATAAGCACAGAGGAGATAGGAGCAGGATTAGGCCATACGGCCCCTCGAGTCTACCCCGCCATTTAATACGATCATGGCTGATCCGATCATGGACTCAGCTCCACTTCCCTGCCCATAACCCCTTAATCCCTTATCAGTGAAGAAACTGTCTACCTCTGTCTTAAATTTATTTAACGTCCCAGCTTCCAGAGCACTGAGGCAGCGAATTCCACAGATTTACAACCCTCTGAGAGAAGAAATTCTCCTCATCTCAGTTTTAAATGGATGGCTCCTTATTCGAAGATGACGCCCCGTAGTTCTAGTCTCCCCCATCAGTGAAAACATCCTCTCTGCAGGTCATGTATGCAAACTCTTTGTATTCACTATGTAACTATGTACCATGTACCACCTGAAAACGCTGCTGTTGGAGGCCCCAGGGGTTACCTGCCCAGGTGTGCAGGGGCATATAAAAGGTGGTCAGCCATGCTGCCCCTCACTTTACAGTCGTATTAAATGGACTGAAGTCACACAGCTCTAACTCACAGTACAAGGCCTCGTGGAGTTATTCGATGGTAATTGCAGACATGACAACTCATGCTTGACAAATCTTCTAGAATTTTTTGAGAATGTAACTAGTAGAGTGGATGTGGTGTATTTGGACTATCAAAAGGCTTTTGACAAGGTCCCACACATGCAATTGGTGCACATGGTATTGGGGGTAATGTACTGACGTGGAGAGAGAACTGGTTGGCAGACAGGAAGCAGAGTCGGGAAAAAGGGTCTGTTTCAGAATGGCAGGCAGTGACTAGTGAGGTACCGCAGGGCTCAGTGCTTTTTACAATATACATTAATGATTTGGATGAGGGAATTGAGCGTAATATTTCCAAGTTTGCAGATTACACTAAGCTGGGTGGCGGTGTGAGCTGTGAGGAGGATGCTAAGAGACTGCAGGGTGACTTGGACAGGTTAGGTGAGTGGGCAAATGCATGGCAGATGCAGTATAATGTGGATAAATGTGAGGTTATCCACTTTGGGGGTAAAAACACGAAGGCAGAATATTATCTGAATGGTGCAGATTAGTAAAAGGGAAGGTGCAACGAGACCTGGGTGTCATGGTTCATCAGTCATTGAAAGTTGGCATGCAGTTATAGCAGGTGGTGAAGAAGGCAAATGGCATGTTGGCCTTCATAGCTCGGGGATTTGATTATAGGAGCAGAGAGGTCTTGCTGCAGTTGTACAGGTCCTTGGTGAGGCCTCACCTGAAATATTGTGTTCAGTTTTGGTCTCCTAATCTGAGGAAGGATGTTCTTGCTATTGAGGGAGTGCAGCGAAGGTTCACCAGACTGATTCCAGGAATGGCTGGACTGTCATATGAGGAGAGACTGGATCGACTGGGCCTTTATTCACTGGAGTTTAGAAGGATGAGAGGGGATCTCATAGAGACATATAAAATTCTGACGGGACTGGACAAGTTAGATGCAGGAAGAATGTTCCCGATGTTGGGGAAGTCCAGAACCAGGGGACATAGTCGAAGGTTAAGAGGTAGACCATTTAAGACTGAGATGAGGAGAGACTTCTTCACTCAGAGAATTGTTAACCTGTGGAATTCCCTACCGCAGAGAGTTGTTGATGCCAGTTCATTGGATATATTCAAGAGGGTGTTAGATATGGCCCTTACGGCTAAAGGGATCAAGGAGTATGGAGAGAAAGCAGGAAAGGGGTACTGAGGTGAAAGATCAGCCATGATTTTATTGAATGGTGGTGCAGGCTCGAAGGGCCGAATGGCTTACTCCTGCACCTATTATCTATGTTTCTATATTTCTAACTGGCGACGAGTTACAGATCACGAACTTTTACGCAGTCATGGCTGCCGTTGGTGTTTTAGAAAAGTATGCAGAGGGTGCAGATTGGGAAGCCTTTATCGAGCAGCTTGACCAGCACTTCGTGGCCAACGACCTGGACGGCGAGGCACTGGAAGGAAAACGCAGGGTGATTCTTTTGACCAGCTGCGGGCTCACGGTCTACGGTCTCATCAGGGATCTGCTTGCACCAGTGAAACCAATGGAGAAGTCATACGCAGAGCTGCACACGCTGTTTCGGGAACACTCAAACCAACGGAGAGCATCTTAACGGCCAGGTACCGCTTCCAAACACACCGCCGCCTGGAGAGCCAGGACGTAGCGAAGTATGTCGCCGACTTAAGATGGCTCGCGGGACCGCCTGAATTTTGCGGGATTTTTGAACGATGCGTTGCGAGACGCTTTTGTGATGGGCATAGGCCACGAGGATATCCTTCGCAAGCTATTTGCTGCCGAAACCGTTGATGAAGAAAGCCATCACCATAAGCCAGGCGTTCATGTCCTCGAATCGCGATACCATACAGATCTCTTCCTACCAGAATCGGAGCTCACGGGCAAGTACTGTATGTAAAATAACGGCGAGTGCAGGCAGAACTGTTGAACTAATAAGAACTGTACAGAGCAGAACCGACATGCCTGCTGCTGCCAGGCCGCCAAGTGGTGTAAATGCGGAATTTGTAGCACAATGCTGGCGTTGCGAGGGTAATCATGGGGCCCATCAATGTCGACTTAAAGACTATGCATGCAAAAGCTGCAGAACAAGGGGTCACCTCCAGTGAATGTGCAAACGTACTGCGACTCACCACGCGACAGTGGAGTCGGCAGAAGAATCCCGATCCAGTGTGGATCACAAAGGACAAGCTAGAGAGGCAACTCAGCCCGAGGGAGCAGAGTGTGGGCTGCACACCTTCTCCGCAAAAAGTTCTCCCATGATGATAAAAGTCAAATTAAATGGCGCTCCTGTATCCATGGAGCTGGACACGGGGGCGAGTCAGTCAATTATGAGCCAGAAGGCAATTGAAAGGCTGTGGGGCAACAACAAAGCACAAAGACCCAAGCTGAGCCCGATTCAGATAAAGCTGCCACTTACACCAAGGAACTGATACCAGTTATTGGCAGTGCTAACATAAAAGTATCTTATGATGGAGAGGCGCACGAGCTGCCACTGTGGATTGTAACAGGCAATGGGCCAACGCTGCTTGGCAGAAGCTGGATGGGGAGATTCAATGGAATTGGGAAGACATCAAAGTATTATTGTCAGTGGACAATGCTTCCTGTGTTCAAGTGCTGAGCAAGTTCCCATCTTTATTTGAACCAGGCATCGGCAACTTCACAGGCGCCAAAGTACAGATCCACTTGGTCCCCGAGGCACAGCCCATTCATCACAAGGCTCGAGCGGTCCCCTACATGATGAGGGAGAAAGTGGAGATCGAATTGGACGGACTTCAACGCGAGGGAATTATATTGCCAGTCGATTTCCACGAGTGGGCCAGTCCAATTTTTCTGGAACTAAAGAGCGAAGACACGATCAGAATCTGCGGCGACTACAAACTAATGATCAACTGCGTCTCGTTACAGGACCAGTACCCACTATCCAAAACCGATGACCTTTTCGCGACATTAGTAAGGGGGAAGGCATTCACCAAGCTGAACACAATATTCCAGATGAGGTCTCACCAAGGCCCTGTACAACTGTAGTAAGACCTCCCTGCCCATATACTCAAGTATGAAGGCCAACATGCCATTTGCCTTCTTCACCGCCTGCTGTATCTGCATGCCAACTTTCAGTGACTGATGTACCATGACACCCAGGTCTCGTTGCACCTTCCCTTTTCCTAATCTGTCAACATTCAGATAATATTCTGCCTTCATGTTTTTGCCACCAAAGTGGATAACCTCACACTTATCCACATGATACTGCACCTGCCATGCATTTGCCCACTCACCTAACCTGTCCAAGTCACCCTGCAGCCTCTTAGCAGTCTTCTCACAGCTCACACTGCCACCCAGCTTCGTGTCATCTGAAAACTTGGAGATATTACACTCAATTCGTTCATCTAAATCATTCATGTATATTGTAAATAGCTGGGGGTCCCAGCACTGAGCCCTGCGGCACCCCAAAGCAAACAAAGTTAGAATATATATTTGTCTTCATCTCCATCTGTCTTGTGCTGCTCATCTTGATGTCCTAATTTAGGGTTTATCCACCAAAGAGGCAGCAGCACTCAGAACAGCTCTTTCCAAACCTCCACACCCGCAAAATTACAACAACCAACCAGCAAATAAGAAATATATAAGTACACGTCAGGAAGAGTTGCTTGGGCTTTCTTGGCCGTACTCCCAAGGTTCAGAGGTCGTAGGTTGAACATGTTGGCATAATGAACCCAGCTAATTTACATAATTAATTCGGACATCATAAGAACATTAAGAACATAAGAAATAGGAGCAGGAGTAGGCCATATGGCCCTCTCGATCCTGCTCCGCCATTCAATAAGATCATGGCTGATCCGATCATGGACTCAGATTCACTTCCCTGCCCGCTCCCCATAACCCCTTATCCCCTTACCATTTAAGAAACCGTCTTTTTCTGTCAGATGGCGGTTCTTTAAAAAAACAATAAAGAGACAGCTATGCGTCCCTTTGACCTCCATTATAACTTTATTTCATGGAAGACATTGAAAAGAATGCACTTCAAGCACTTTTCACAATCTAAAACTCAAAAGTTTGAATATATAGAAACATGGAAAATAGGTGCAGGAGTAGGCCATTCGGCCCTTCGAGCCTGCACCACCATTCAATATGACCATGGCTGATCATGCAACTTCAGTACCCCTTTCCTGCTTTCTCTCCATACCCCTTGATCCCTTTAGCCGTAAGGGCCACATCTAACTCCCTTTTGAATATATCTAACGAACTGGCCTTAACAACTTTCTGTGGTAGAGAATTCCACAGGTTCACAATTTTCTGAGTGAAGAAGTTTCTCCTCATCTCGGTCCTATATGACTTATCCCTTATCCTTAGACTGTGACCCCTGGTTCTGGACTTCTACAACATCGGGAACATTCTTCCTGCATCTAACCTGTCCAATCCCGTCAGAATTTTATATGTTTCTATGAGATCCCCTCTCATTCTTCTAAATTCCAGTGAAAATAAGCCCAGTTGATCCAGTCTTTCTTCATATGTCAGTCCTGCCATCCCAGGAATCAGTCTGGTGAACCTTCGCTGCACTCCCTCAATAGCAAGAATGTCCTTCCTCAGATGAGGAGACCAAAACTGTACACAATATTCAAGGTGTGCTCTCACCAAGGCCCTGTACAACTGTAGTAAGACCTCCCTGCTCCTATATTCAAATCCTCTCGATATGAAGGCCAGCATGCCTTTTGACTTCTTCACCGCCTGCTGTACCTGCATGCCAACCTTCAATGACTGATGTACCATGACACCCAGGTCTCGTTGCACCTCCTCTTTTCCTAATATGTCGCCATTCAGATAATATTCTGCCTTCCTGTTTTTGCCACCCGATGTCAGGATAAAGGAAAATTACTGATGGAACTTTTCAGCAGACAAAGTCACCCATACCAAACAGAAAGGAGATTGGGCAAGAAATCCACAGGGTTGCTAAACTCTTGATGAAATGTGTACTTACTCTAGGATTTTGACATTGCTCCCACCATAATGATACTCATCGAGCTATTTTTCCATCAATGAAACCTCTTGAAGTGATAGAATTTATAGTGCTACAGAACAGTTTTTCAAATCTCATGCAATTATTGTTTAGTCATCACTATCACAGATGGTCCCTCGAACGAGGATGACTTGCTTCCACATGAGTTCACAGGTGTTTTGATGAAGGACCCGATGTTTCAGTCCTGAACTCCAGTTGAAGGGTGGAAGATGCCTGTGCATGGATTTTTTTTTAACGTGTGGTGACCGTTGCACATCAGCCACCACACGGACTTGATAGAGCGAGGCATTTATCAAGTGGCAAGGATTAACCAAGACCACTGGAGACCTGCTCTGTTGCATGGACCGAGTGCGCACACATATCGCAGTGTGGGCTGGGGCCCTGCTGCCCCTGGGCCCTCGGCTCTTCTGGGCCCCGTACCCTCATTCGCCGCACCTCCGCCACGATCTCTCGCCGCTCCTCCACCACAAACATTCGCCGCTCCTCCGCCACGATCTCTCGCCGCACCTCTGCCACAAAAACATTCGCAGATTAGGAAAAGGGGAGGTGCAATGAGACCTGGGTGTCATGGTCCATCAGTCATTGAAAGTTGGCATACAGGTACAGCAGGCGGTGAATAGCTTTGAGTATAGGAGCAGGGAGGTCTTATTGCATTTGTACAGGGCCTTGGTGAGGCCTCACCTGGAATTGTGTTCAGTTTTGTTCTCCTAATCTGAGGAAGGACATTCTTGCTATTGAGGGAGTGCGGCGAAGGTTCACCAGTCTGATTCCAGGGATGGCAGGACCGACATATGAGGAGAGATTGGATCGACTCGGCCTTTATACACTGGAGTTTAGAAGAATTGAGAGGGAATCTCATAGAAACATAGAAGATTCTGAAGGGACGGGACAGGTGAGATGCGGGTAGAATGTTCCCGATGTTGGGGAAGTCCAGAACCAGGATACATAGTCTAAGGATAAGGGGTAGGCCATTTAGCACTGAGATGAGGAGAAACCTCTTCACTCAGAGAGTTGTGAACCTGTGGAATTCCCTGCCGCAGAGAGTTCTTGATGCCAGTTCATTGTATATATTCAAGAGGGAGTTAGATATGGCCCTTACGGCTCAGGGGATCAAGGGGTATAGAAACATAGAAACATAGAAAATAGGTGCAGGAGCAGGCCATTCGGCCCTTCTAGCCTGCACCGCCATTCAATGAGTTCATGGCTGAACATGCAACTTCAGTACTCCATTCCTGCTTTCTCGCCATATCCCTTGATCCCCTTAGTAGTAAGGACTACATCTAATTCCTTTCTGAATATATTTAGTGAATTGGCCTCAACAACTTTCTGTGGTAGAGAATTCCACAGGTTCACCACTCTCTGGGTGAAGAAGTTCCTCCTCATCTCGGTCCTAAATGGCTTACCCCTTATCCTTAGACTGTGACCCCTGGTTCTGGACTTCCCCAACATTGGGAACATTCTTCCTGCATCTAACCTGTCTAAACCCATCAGAATTTTAAACATTTCTATGAGGTCCCCTCTCATTCTTCTGAACTCCAGTGAATACAAGCCCAGTTGATCCAGTCTTTCTTGATAGGTCAGTCCCGCCATCCCGGGAATCAGTCTGGTGAACCTTCGCTGCACTCCCTCAATTGCAAGAATGTCCTTCCTCAGGTTAGGAGACCAAAACTGTACACAATACTCCAGGTGTGGCCTCACCAACTGTAGCAACACCTCCTGCCCCTGTGCTCAAATCCCCTCGCTATGAAGGCCAACATGCCATTTGCTTTCTTAACCACCTGCTGTACCTGCATGCCAACCTTCAATGACATGACACCCAGGTCTCGTTGCACCTCCCCTTTTCCTAATCTGTCACCATTCAGATAATAGTCTGTCTCTCTGTTTTTACCACCAAAGTGGATAACCTCACATTTATCCACATTATATTTCATCTGCCATGCATTTGCCCACTCACCTAACCTATCCAAGTCGCTCTGCAGCCTCATAGCATCCTCCTTGAAGCTCACACTGCAACCTAACTTAGTGTCATCCGCAAATTTGGAGATACTACATTTAATCCCCTCATCTAAATCATTAATGTACAGTGTAAACGGCTGGGGCCCCAGCACAGAACCTTGCGGTACCCCACTAGTCACCGCCTGCCATTCTGAAAAGTACCCATTTACTCCTACTCTTTGCTTCCTGTCTGACAACCAGTTCTCAATCCATGTCAGCACACTACCCCCAATCCCATGTGCTTTAACTTTGCTCATTAATCTCTTGTGTGGGATCTTGTCGAAAGTCTTCTGAAAGTCCAAATATACCACATGAACTGGTTCATCCTTGTCCACTCTAATGGAAACATCCTCAAAAAAAAGAGGTCTGTACACAACTCCCAATAAAGTTATTTGCCCTTTGGTGTTCCACAACTCTACCCATATAGATTCCACATCATCCAAGCTAATGTCCATTCTAACTATTGCATTAATCTCCTCTTGAACCAGCAATGCTACCCCACCTCCTTTTCCTTTTATTCTATCCTTCCTGAATGTTGAATACCCTTGGATGTTGAGTTCCCAGCCCTGATCATCCTGGAGCCACGTCCCCATAATCCCAATCACATCATATTTGTTAACATCTATTTGCACAGTTAATTAATCCACCTTATTATGGATACTCCTTGCATTAAGACACAAAGCCTTCAGTCTTGTGTTTTTAACACCCTTTGTCCTTTTAGAATTTTGCTGTACAATGGCCCTTTTTGTTTTTTGCCCTGGGTTTCTCTGCCCTCCACTTTTCCTCATCTCCTTTCTGTCTTTTGTTTTTGTCTCCTTTTTGTTTCCCTCTGTCTCCCTGCATTGGTTCCCATCCCCCTGCCATATTAGTTTAACTCCTCCCCAACAGCACTAGCAAACACTCCCCTTAGGACATTGGTTCCGGTCCTGCCCAGGTGCAGACCGTCCGGTTTGTACTGGTCCCACCTTCCCCACAACCGGTTCCAATGCCCCAGGAATTTGAATCCCTCCCTGCTGCACCACTGTTCAAGCCATGTATTCATCTGCGCTATCCTGCGATTCTTACTCTGACTAGTACGTGGCACTGGTAGCAATCATGAGATTACTACTTTTGAGGTCCTACTTTTTAATTTAGCTCCTAACTCCTTAAAATCGTTTCGTACCTCATCCCTTTTTTTACCTATGTCGTTGGTACCAATGTGCACAACGACAACTGGCTGTTCTCCTTCCCTTTTCAGAATGTCCTGCACCCGCTCCGAGACATCCTTGACCCTTGCACCAGGGAGGCAACATACCATCCTGTAGTCTCGGTTGCGGCCGCAGAAACGCCTATCTATTCCCCTTACAATTGAATCCCCTATCACTATCGCTCTCCCACTCTTTTTCCTGCCCTCCTGTGCAACTGAGCCAGCCATGGTGCCATGAAACTGGCCACTGCTGCCCTCCCCCGATAAGTCATCCCACCCAACAGCACTCAAAGCAGTGTATCTGTTTTGCAGGGGGATGACCACAGGGGACCCCTGCACCACCCCCCTTGCACTACTCTTCCTGCTGGTCTTCCATTCCCTATCTGGCTGTGGACCCTTCACCTGCGGTAAGACCAACTATGGAGAGAAAGCAGGAAAGGGGTACTGAAGGAATGATCAGCCATGATCTTATTGAAAGGTGGTGCAGGCTCGAAGGGCCGAATGGCCTACTCCTGCACCTATTTTCTATGTTTCTATTTTTCTATGATCCTCTGCCACGATCGCTCACCGTTCCTCCTCCACAAACATTCGCCGCACCTCCACCACAATCTCCCGCCACACCTACGCTATGATCTCTCGCCGCTCCTCCGCCACGATCTCTTGTTGCACCTCCGCACTAAACATTCGCCGAACCTCAGGACCCAGGCAGCTGTTTGGAGCATGGGCTGGAGCACCGGCGGGCCCAGGTACAGCGGAGGAGCAGGAAGGTCGTGGCAGACTTGTGACGAGTGATCGGGGCAGAGGAGCGATGAGGGATCATGGCTGAGCTTTGATGGGTGATTGTGAGGGAGGTTTATTATTTAGTCATACAGGCATAACTCACAGTTTTCATCGGGGCCCAGAAGAGGCGAGGGCCCAGGGGCAGCACGGGCCAGCAGATACTGCAAATATTATCACGAAGACAGAATATTAGCTGTATGGCGGCAGATTTGGAAAAGGGGAGGTGCAACGAGACCTGGGTGTCGTGGTACATCAGTCATTGAAAGTTGGCATGCGGGTACAGCAGGCGGTGAAGAAGGCAAATGGTATGTTGGCCTTCATAGCTCGGGGATTTGAGTATAGGAGCAGGGAGGTCTTACTGCAGTTATACAGGGCCTTGGTGAGGCCTCACCTGGAATATTGTGTTTAGTTTTAATCTAATAATCTGAGGAAGGACGTTCTTGCTATTGAGGGAGTGCAGCGAAGGTTCACCAGACTGATTCCCGGGATGGCAGGACTGACTAATGAGGAGAGACTGGATCGACTGGGCCTGTATTCACTGGAGTTTAGAAGGATGTGAAGGGCTCTCATAGAAACATATAAAATTCTGACGGGCCTGGACAGGTTAGATGCAGGAAGAATTTCCCCGATGTTGGGGAAGTCCAGAATCAGGGGACACAGTATAAGGATAAGGGATAAGCCATTTAGGACTGAGATGAAGAGAAACCTCTTCACTCAGAGAGCTGTTAACCTGTGGAGTTCTCTACCGCAGAGAGTAGTTGATGCCAGTTCGTTGCATATATTCAAGAGGGAGTTAGATATGGCCCTTACGGCGAAAGGGATCAAGGGGTATAGAGAGAAAGCAGGAAAGGGGTACTGAGGTGAATGATCAGCCGTGATCTGATTGAATGGTGGTGCAGTCTCGAAGGGCTGAATGGCCTACTTCTGCGCCTATTTTCTATGTTTCTATGTTAGTGCATTAGGTCTGTACAACAGAGCAGATCTCCAGGGGTCTTGGTTAATCCTTGCCACTGGACCAAGACCTAGCTCTGTCAAACCCGTGTGGTGGCTGGTGTGCAACGGCCACCACACGTTAAAAAAATTCACGCACAGGCATCTTCCACCCTTCAATATTTAGTTCGGGATCTGGAGTATTAGGTCCTTCTTTGAAACACCTGTGAACTCATCCCGCTTTGGTGCGGAAGCAAGTCATCCTCGTTTTGAGGGACCGCCTAATCCTATATTCAAAGGCTGTATGAATAGATTTTTGGATATTGAGGGAATCGAGGGATACGGGGAGCGGGCGGGACGGTGGAGTTGTGGACGGCGATCAGCCATTGATCTTTTTCTTATTAACAATTAGTTGGTTAATTAGCAAAAGGTTTAACAATCACACTCCACATTACCAGTTCATCCATCATCATCATAGGCAGTCCCTCGGAATCGAGGAAGACTTGTTTCCACTCCCAAATGAGTTCTTTGATGGCTGAACAGTCCAATACGAGAGCCACATACTCTGTCACAGGTGGGGACATTTGTCGAGGGAAGGGGTCGATGGGGCTGGTTTGCTGTGCCCTCCTTCTGCTTCCTGCGCTTGTCCTCTTCACGCTCTTTGCGTTGAGACTCGACGAGCTCAACGCCCTCCCAGATGGACTTTCTCCACCTCGGGTGGTCTTCGGCCAGAACTCCCAGGTGTCAGTGCTGATGTCGCACTCTACCAGGGAGGCTTTGAGGGTGTCCTTATAACGTTTCCGCTGCCCACCTTTGGCTCTCGTTTACCATGAAGGAGCTCCGCATAAAGCATTTGCTTAGAGAGTCTCGTGTCTGGCATGCGAACTATGTGGCCTGCCCAGCGAAGATGATCGAGTGTGGTCATTGCTTCAATACTGGGGATGTTGGCCCGGTCAAGGACACTGATGTTAGTGCCTCTGTCCTCCCAGGAGATTTGCAGGATCTTGCAGAGACATCGTTGGTGATATATCTTCAGCGACTTGAGGTGCCTTCTGTACATCGTCCATGCCTCAGCCCCATACAGGAGGGTGGGTATTACTACAGGTCTGAAGACCATGAGTTTGGTGGTAGATTTGAGGGCCTGGTCTTCAAACACTCTTTTCCTCAGACGGCCGAAGGCTGCGCTGGCGCACTGGAGGCGGTACTGAATCTCCGCATCAATGTCTGCCTTTGTTGATAAGGGCTCCCGAGATATGGGAAATGGTCCACGTTGTCCAGGGCCGCGCCGTGGATCTTGATGACTGGGGGGCAGTGCTGTGCGGCGGTAACAAGCTGGTGGAGGACCTTTGTCTTACGGATGTTAAGCGTAAGGCCCATGCTGTCATATGCCTCAGTCAATACATTGACTATATCCAGTTCATCCAGCAGTCTCACAACCACCTGCCCCATCGTCGATCTCCCGAACCCTACTGGCTGGGGTTTTATTGAGTCTTGTGAACATCACGTGACTGGCTAAGCCACTCGCGCATTAACAGCTCCAGAACTATTTTTGTCGGACCATAAATCAAGTGCCCCCTGATTGAAGGGTGGGGGGGCACTAAAACCGACAAACTTAAACCAAATTAAACTTTAGACAGTAACTTAACTCAAATTAAAAGTTGGTTAGCATCTTTATTGAATGGTAGAGCAGGTTCGATGGGCTGAATGGCCCCCCAATTCCTCCTGTTCTGTGCTGATCAGCTCTGGCCCCTCAGGTCCCGCACCCCTGCTCCTCATTGGTATATCAGTGTTACAGTGAGGGGTGTGGGGTATATCAGTGTTACAGTGAGGGGTTCGGGGTATATCAGTGTTACAGTGAGGGGTGTGGGGTATATCAGTGTTACAGTGAGGAGTGTGGGGTATATCAGACTGTTACAGTGATGGGTGTGGGACGTATCACTGTTAATGTGAGGTTTGTGGAGTATTTCAGTGTGTTACATTGCGGAGTGTGGTGTATATCAGTGTTACAGTGAGGAGTTGTGGGGTATATCAGAGTGTTACAGTGAAGTTTTTGGGGTATATCAGTGTTACAGTGAGGGGTGTGGGGTATATCAGTGTTATAGTGAGGTGTGTGTGGTGCATCATTGTTACAGTGAGGGGTGTGTGATATATCAGTGTTACAGTGAGAAGTGTGGGTTATATCAGTGTTACATGGAAACATAGAAACATCGAAAATAGGTGCAGGAATAGGCCATTCGGCCCTTCGAGCCTGCACCACCATTCAATAAGATCATGGCTGATCATTCACTTCAGTACCCCTTTCCTGCTTTCTCTCCATACCCTTTGATCCCTTGAGCCATAAGGGCCACATCTAACTCCATTTTGAATATACCTAACGAACTGGCCTCAACAACTTTCTGTGGTAGAGAATTCCACAATTCTCTGAATGACGAAGTTTCTCCTCATCTCGGTCCTAAATGGCTTACCCCATATCCTTAGACTGTGACCCCTGGTTCTGGACTTCCCCAACATCGGGAACATTCTTCCTGCATCTAACCTGTCCAATCACATCAGAATTTTTTATGTTTCTATGAGATCCCCTCTCATTCTTCTAAATTCCAGTGAATATAAGCCTAGTCAATCCAGTCTTTCTTCATATGTCAGTCCTGCCATCCCGGGAATCAGTCTGGTGAACCTTCTCTGCACTCCCTCAATAGCAAGAATGTCCTTCCTCAAATTAAGAGACCAAAACTGCACACAATACTCAAGGTATGGTCTCACCAAGGCCCTGTACAACTGCAGTAAGACCTCCCTGCTCCTATACTCAAATCCCCTCGCTATGAAGGCCAGCATGCCATTTGCTTTCTTTACTGCCTGCTGTACCTGCATCCTACCTTCAATGACTGATGTACCATGACACCCAGGTCTTGTTGCACCTCCCCTTTTACTAATCTGTCACCATTCAGATAATAATCTACCTTCCTGTTTTTGCCACCAAAGTGGATAACCTCACACTTAGCCACATTATACTGCATCTGCCATGCATTTGCCCATTCATCTAACCTGTCCAAGTCCCCCTGCAGCCACCTAGCATCCTCCTCATTGCTTGCACTGCCATCCAGCTTAGTTTCATCTGTAAACTTGGAGATATTACATTTAATTCCTTCGTCTAAATCATTAATATATATTGTAAATAGCTGGTGTCCCAGCACTGAACCTTGCGGCACCCCACTTGTTATTGCCTGCCATTCTGAAAAGGATCCATTTATTCCCACTCTTTGCTTCCTGTCTGCCAACCAGTTTTCTATCCATGTCAATACATTACCCCCAAAACCATGTGGCTTAATTTTGCAAACTAATCTCTTGTGTGGGACCTTGTCAAAAGCCTTTTGAAAATCCAAATACACCACATCCACTGGTTCTCCCTTATCCATTCTACTAGTTACATCCTCAAAAAACTCTAAAAGATTTGTCAAACATGACTTCCCTGTCATAAATCCATGCTGACTTGGACCAATCCTGTCATTGCTTTCCAAATGCGCTGCTATTACATCTTCAATAATTGATTCCAGCATTTTCCCCATCACCGATGCCAGGCTAACCGGTCTATAATTCCCTGTTTTCTCCCTCCCTCCATTTTTAAAAAGTGGGGTTACATTAGCTACCCTCCAGTCCATAGCAACTGAACCAAAGTCCATGGAATGTTGGAAAATGACCACCAATGCATCTACTATTTCCAGGGCCACTTCCTTAAGTACTCTGGGATGCAGACTATCAGGCCCTGAGGATTTATCGGGCTTCAGTCCCTTCAATTTCCCTAACAGCATTTCCTGACCAATAAGTATTTGTCTCAGTTTCCTCTTCTCGTTAGATCCTCAGTCCCCTCGTATTTTCGGGAGGTTATTCGTGTCTTCCTTAGTGAAGACAGAACCAAAGTATTTGTTCAATTGGTCTGCCATTTCCTTGTTCCCCATTATGAATTGCCCTGATTCTGACTGCAAGGGATCTGCATTAGTCTTCACTAATCTTTTTCTCTTTATATATCTGTAGAAGCTTTTGCAGTCAGTTTTTATGTTCCCTGCTAGTTTACTCTCATACTCTATTTTCCCCCTCCTAATTAAACCCTTAGTCCTGCTGAATTCTAAATTTCTCCAAGTCCTCAGGTTTGCTTCTTTTTCTGGCAAATTTATATGCCTCTTCCTTCAATTTAACACTTTCCCTAACTTCCCTTGTTAACCACGGTTGAACCATTTCACTTTTTTATTCTTACGCCATACAGGGATGTACAATTGTTGTGGTTCATCCATGTGATATTTAAATGTCTGCCATTGCCGATCGACCGTCAACCCTTTAAGTATCATTCTCCAGTCTATCCTAGCCAATTCACGTCTCATACCGTCAAAGTTTCCTTTCTTTAAGTTCAGGACCCTAGTCTCTGAATTAACTGTGTCACACTCCATCTTAATAAAGAATTCTACCATATTATGATTTTGCTTCCCCAAGGGGCCCCGCACGACCAGATTGCTAATTAATCATCTCTCGTTACACAAGACCCAGTCTAGGATGGCCTGCTCTCTCGTTGGTTTCTTGCCGTATTGTTCGAGAAAACCATCCCTTATACACTCCAGGAAATCGTCCAACACAGTATTGCTACCAGTTTGAATAGTCCAATCAATATGCAGATTAAAGTCACCCATGATAACTGCTGTACCCTTATTGCACGCATCCCTAATTTCCTGTTTGATGCTATCCCCAACCTCCCTACTATTGTTTGGTGATCTGTAAACAACTCCCACTAACGTTTTCTGTCCTTTGATGTTTCGCAGCTCTACCCATATAGATTCCACATCATCCACGCTAATGTCCTTCCTTACTATTGCGTTAATCTCCTCTTTAACCAGTAAGGCTACCCCACCTCCTTTTCCTTCCAATGTGTAAAGGTAAGAGTTTGGTAAGTGGGAGAGTGTGAGCAAGTGGGAGCGGGAGGTTTTGTTTTGTCTTGTTTTACCCACCAGTGCTTACTCACCGACCTCGGCGGAAAAGAAAATGAAGTGTGACATCACAGCAAGAGGTTAGGGTACGTCGGAGCAGCCTATAAAGGCCAGCTGGTGCAGCTCCAGCAGGGAGACAAGGCAAAAAAGAATTATAAAGAAATCGAAAGGTGACTTCACAGCCAAGGGATAAGTCATTGGCTGGTGATTGGTGATATGTTTTTTCTTTTTCTTTATCAGTAATTAACCGTTACCATTATTGTTGCCAAATTAAGTTAATCTAGGAGTTAAGTCATGGCAGGAGAGCTCTGACATGTGTTATGCTCCTCCTGTACTATGTGGGAAGTCAGGAACGCTTCCAGTGTCCCTGCCGACTACGTATGCGGGAAGTGTATCCGGCTGCAGCTCCTGACAGACCACATTGAAGCACTGGAGCTGCGGGTGGATTCACTCTGGAGCATGAGCAATGCTGAGGATGTCGTGAAGAGCACATTTAGTGAGTTGGTCTTACCGCAGGTAAAGGTTATACAGCCATACAGGGGATAGATGACCAACAGGAAGAGCAGTGGAAGGAAGGTCCCCTGCGGTCATCCCCTTGCAAAACAGATACACCGCTTGGGTACTGTTGAGGGGGATGACTCATCAGGGGAGAGTAGCAGCAGTCAAGTCCATGGCACCATGGGTGGCTCTGCTGCACAGGAGGGCAGGAAAAAGCGTGGGAGAGCTAAAGTGATAGGGGATTCTATTGTAAGGGTAATAGATGGACGCTTCTGCGGCCGCAACCGAGACTCCAGGATGGTATGTTGCCACCCTGGTGCAAGGGACAAGGATGTCTCGGAGCGGGTGCAGGACATTTTGAAGGGGGAGGGTAAACAGCCAGTTGTTGTCGTGCATATAGATACCAACAATATAGGTAAAAAATGGGATGAGGTCCTACAAGATGAATTTAGGTAGCTTGGAGCTAAATTAAAAAGTAGGACCTCAAAATTAGTAACCTCAGGATTGCTACCCATGCCACGTGCTAGCCAGAGTAGGAATTGCAGAATAGCACAGATGAATACATGGCTTGAGGAGTGGTACAGAAGGGAGGATGACTCATCAGGGGAGAGTAGCAGCAGTCAAGTCCATGGCACCATGGGTGGCTCTGCTGCACAGGAGGGCAGGAAAAAGCGTGGGAGAGCTAAAGTGATAGGGGATTCTATTGTAAGGGTAATAGATGGACGCTTCTGCGGCCGCAACCGAGACTCCAGGATGGTATGTTGCCACCCTGGTGCAAGGGACAAGGATGTCTCGGAGCGGGTGCAGGACATTTTGAAGGGGGAGGGTAAACAGCCAGTTGTTGTCGTGCATATAGATACCAACAATATAGGTAAAAAATGGGATGAGGTCCTACAAGATGAATTTAGGTAGCTTGGAGCTAAATTAAAAAGTAGGACCTCAAAATTAGTAACCTCAGGATTGCTACCCATGCCACGTGCTAGCCAGAGTAGGAATTGCAGAATAGCACAGATGAATACATGGCTTGAGGAGTGGTACAGAAGGGAGGATTTCACATTCCTGGGACATTGGAACCAGTTCTGGAGGAGGTGGGATCAGTACAAACCGGACGGTCTGCACCTGGGCAGGACTGGAACCAATGTCCTAGGGGAAGTGTTTGCTAGTGCTGTTGGGGAGAGGTTAAACTAATATGGCAGGGGGATGGGAACCTATGCAGGGAGACAGAAGTAAGTAGAATGGGGGCAGAAGCAAAAGATAGAAAAAAGAAAAGTAAAAGTGGAGGGCAGAGAAACCCAAGGCAAAAAGCAAAAAAGGCCACATTACAGCAAAATCCTAAAGGAGCAAAGGGTATTAAAAAGACAAGCCTGAAGGCTCTGTGCCTCAATGCGAGGAGTATCCGGAATAGGATGGAGGAATTAATTGCGCAGATAGCAGTTAAAAGATATGATGTAATTGGCATCAAGGAGACATGGCTCCAGAGTGACCAAAGCTGGGAACTCAACATCCAGGGGTATTCAACATTTAGGAACGATAGACAGAAAGGAAAATTAATGCAATAGTAAGGAAGGACATTAGCTTGGATGATGTGGAATCTGTATGGGTGGAGCTACGGAATACCAAAGCGCAGAAAAAGCGAGTGGGATTTGTGTATAGACCACCAAACAGTAGTAATGAGGATGGGGACAGCATTGAACAAGAAATTAGGGATGCATGCAATAAAGGTACAGCAATTATCAAAGGTGACTTCAATCTACATATTGACTGGGCTAACCAAACTGGTAGCAATGCGGTGGAGGAGGATTTCCTGGAGTATATTAGGGATGGTTTTCTAGACCAATATCGAGGAACCAACTAGAGGGCTGGACATCCTAGACTGGGTAATGTGTAAAGAGAAAAGAGAAATTAATAATCTTGTTGTGCGAGGCCCCTTGGGGAAGAGTGACCATAATATGGTAGAATTCTTTATTAAGATGGAGAGTGACACAGTTAATTCAGAGACTAGGGTCCTGAACTTGGGCAAAGGTAACTTTGATGGTATGAGATGTGAATTGGCAAGAATAGTCCGGCGAGTGATACTTAAAGGGTTGACGGTGGATAGGCAATGGCAAACATTTAAAGATCACATGGATGAACTTCAGCAATTGTACATCCCTGTCTGGAATAAAAATAAAATGGGGAAGGTGGCTCAACCGTGGCTAACAATGGACATTAAGGATAGTGTTAAATCCAAGGAAGAGGCATGTACATTGGGCATAAAAAGCAGCAAACCTGAGGACTGGGAGAAATTTAGAATTCAGCAGAGGAGGACTAAGGGTTTAATTAGGAAGGCGAAAATAGAGTATGAGAGTAAGCTTGCAGGGAACATAAAAACTGACTGCAAAAGTTACTGCAGATATATGAAGAGAAAAAGATTAGTGAAATCAAACATAGATCCCTTGCAGTCAGATTCAGGTGAATTTACAATGGGGAACAGAGAAATTGCGGATCAGTTGAACAAAAACTTTGGTTCTGTTTTCATGAAGGAAGACACAAATAACCTTCTGGAAATACTAGGGGACCGAGGGGCAAGTGAGAAGGAGGAACTGAAGGATATCCTTATAAAGCGGGAAATTGTGTTCGGGAAATTGATGGGATTGAAGGCCGATAAATCCCTGGGACCTGACAGTCTGCATCCCAGAGTACTTAAGGAAGTGGCCCTAGAAATAGTGAATGCATTGGTGATCATTTTCTATCGACTCTGGACTGGAGGGTAACGAATGTAACACCACTGTTTAAAAAAGGAGGGAGAGAGAAAATGGGGAATTATAGACCGGTTAGCCTGACATCAGTAGTGGGGAAAATGTTGGAATCAATTATTAAAGATGAAATAGGAGCGCATTTGGAAAGCAGTGACAGGATCGGTCCAAGTCAGCATGGATTTATGAAAGGGAAATCATGCTTGACAAGTCTTCTGGAATTTTTTGAGGATGTAACGAGTAGAATGGACCAGGGAGAAGCAGTGGATGTGGTGTATTTGGACTTTCAAAAGGCTTTTGACAAGGTCCCACACAAGAGATTGGTGTGCAAAATTAAAACAGATCGTATTGAGTGTAATGTACTGATGTGGATAGAGAACTGGTTGGCAGACAGGAAGCAGAGAGTCGGGATAACCGGGTCCTTTTCAGAATGGCAGGCAGTGACTAGTGGGGTGCCACAGGGCTCAGTGCTGGCACCCCAGCTCTTTACAATATACATTAATGATTTAGATGAAGGAATTGAGTGTAATATCTCCAAGTTTGCAGAAGACACTAAACTGCGTGGCGGTGTGAACTGTGAGGAGGACACTAAAAGGCTGCAGAGTGAGTTGGACAGGTTAGATGAGTGGGCAAATGCATGGTAGATGCAGTATAATGTGGATAAATGTGAGGTTATCCACTTTGAGGGCAAAAACACGAAGACAGAATATTATCTGAATGTGGCAGATTAGGAAAGGGGGAGGTGCAACGAGACCTGGGTGTCATTGTTCATCAGTCATTGAAAGTTGGCCTGCAGGTACAGCAGGCGGTGAAGAATGCAAATGGTATGTTAGCCTTCATAGCCAGAAGATTTGAGTAAAGGAGCAGGGAGGTCTTACTGCATTTGTAGAGGGCCTTGGTGAGGCCTAACCTGGAATATTGTGTTCAGTTTTGGTCTCCTAATCTGAGGAAGGACATTCTTGCTAGTGAGGGAGTGCAGCGAAGGTTCACCAGATTGATTCCCGGATGGCGGGACTGACATATGAGGAGAGAATGGATCAACTCGGCCTTTATACACTGGAGTTTAGAATGATGAAAGGGGATCTCATAGAAACTTACAAGATTCTGACGGGACTGGACAGGTTAGATGCAGGAAGAATGTTCCCGATGATGGGGAAGTCCAGAACCAGGGGACACAGTCTTAGGATAAGGGGTAGGCCATTTAGGACTGTGATGAGGAGAAACTTCTTCACTCAGAGAGTTGTTAACCTGTGGAATTCCCTACCGCAGAGAGTTGTTGATGCCAGTTCATTGGATATATTCAAGAGGAAGTTAGATATGTCCCTTACGGCCAAAGGGATCAAGGGGCATGGAGAGAAATCAGAAAAGGGATACTGAGGTAATGATCAGCCATGATATTATTGAATGGTGGTGCAGGCTCGAAGGGCTGAATGGCCTACTCCTGCACCTATTTTCTATGTTTCGATGTTTCGATGTTTCCTGTCTGTCCTTCCTGAATATTGAATATGCCTGGATGCTGAGTTCCCAGCCTTGGTTATCTTGGAGCCATGTCTCCATAATCCCAATTACATCATGTCCGTTAACAGCTATCTGCACAGTCAATTTATCCACCTTATTACGAATGCTCCTTGCATTGAGACTCAGAGCCTTCAGGTTTGTTTTTTTAACACTCTTTGTCCGTTTTGAATTATGTTGTAATGTGGCCCTTTTTGATTTTTGCCCTTGATTTCTCTGCCCGCCACTCTTGCTTTTCTCCTTCCTACCTTTTGCTTCTGCCCCCTTTTCACTTCCCTCTGCTTCCCAGCATAGATTCCCATCCCCCTGCCTTTTTAGTTTAAACACTAGCAAACACTCTGCCTAGACATCGGTTCCGGTCCTGCCCAGCTGCAGACCGTTCGGTTTGTACTGGTCCTCCCTCCTCCAGAACTGGTTCCAATGTCCCAGGAATTTGAGTCCCTTCCCCTTGCACCATTCCTCAAGCCACGTATTCATCTGAGCTATCCTACAATTCCTACTCTGACTAGCACGTGGCACTGGTAGCAATCCTGAGATTACTACCTTTGAGGTGCTGCTTTTTAATTTAACTTCTAGCTCCCTAAATTCAGCTTGTAGGACCGCATCCCATTTTATACCTATATCGTTGGTACCTATATGTACCACGACAGCTGGCTGTTCACCCTCCCCCTCCAGAATGCGCTGCAGCCGCTCCGAGACATCCTTAACCCTTGCACTAGGGAGGCAACATAGCATCTTGGAGTCTCGTTTGCGGCCGCAGAATCGCCTATCTATTCCCCTTACAATAGTATCCCCTATCACTATAGCTCTCCCACTCTTTTTCCTGCCCTCCTGTGCAGCAGAGCCACCCCTGGTGCCATGGACTTGACTGCTGCTGCCTTCCCCTGATGAGTCATTACCCCCAACAATACCCAATGTGGTGTATCTGTTTTGGAGGGAGATGACCGCAGAGGACCCCTTCCTTCCACTGCTCTGCCTGATGGTCACCCATTCCCTATCTGGCTGTGTAACCTTTACCTGCGGTGTGACCAACTCACTAAACGGGTTATTCACGACACCCTCAGCATCGTGGATGCTCCAGAGTGAATTCATGCGCAGCTCCAGTGCCGCAATGCGGCCTGTCAGGAGCTGCAGCTGGATACACTTCCTGCACATGTAGTTGTCAGGGACACTGGAAGCATCCCTGATATCTTACATAGCACAGGAGGAGCATGACATGGGTCTGGGCTCTCCTGCCATGGCTTAACCCTTAAATTAATCTAATTGATAACAATGCCAAAGGTTTCTTACTGATCAGAAAAGAAATAGAAAAAGATTAAATGCTCACCAATCCACCAGCCAATCACTTACCCTCTTGGCGGTGATGCCACACTTCGATTTCTTTTTACCTTCTTCCCCTGCAACTACCTCTGACTGCTGGGCCCTCTTTTATGGGCCTCACCCCTCCCAACCTCCTACGCTTTTCCAAATCCCGCTCTTTTTAAACTGCCCACTCTTCCTACTCTCCGATCCTCGTCAGAAGTGAATTCCTCGCCTACCTCCGTCCCTCCTGCTCCTTAGACTCCTGGCCTCCTGAACTCATGGACTTCTGCTCTCGGACTCTCCCGAACTTGGACTCTCCCGAACTCTCGGACTCTCCTGAACTCACGGACCTCCCAAACTCTCTGGCCTTCCGAACTCCCTGGGCTCCCAAACTCTTTAAACACTCTTTTCCTCAGGCAGCTGAAGGCTGCACTGGCGCACTGGAGGTGGTGTTGAATCACGTTGTCAATGCCTGCTCTTGTTGATAAGAGGCTCCCGAGGTAGGGGAAATGGTCCACGTTGTCCAGGGCCACGCCATAGATCTTGATGACTGGGGGGCAGTATTGTGCGGCGAGGACAGGCTGGTGGAGGACCTTTGTCTTATGGATGTTTAGTGTAAGGCCCATGCTTTCATATGCCTCAGTGAATACGTCGACTATGTCCTGGAGTTCAGTCTCTGTATGTGCGCAGACGCAGGCGTCGTCCGCATACTATAGCTCAACGACAGAGGTTGGGGTGCTCTTGGACCAGGTCTGGAGATGGCGAAGATTGAACAGGTTCCCACTGGTTCTGTAGTTTAGTTCCACTCCAGTGGGGAGCTTGTTGACTCTAAGGTGGAGCATGGCAGTGAGGAAAATTGAGAAGAGGGTTGGGCGATGACGCAACCCTTTTGACACCGGTCCGGATGTGGGTTGGCTCTGGAATGGACCCGTTGATAAAGGATCACAGGCTGCATGGCATCGTGGAGCAGGCGGAGGATGGTGACAAACTTTTGGGGGCATCCAAAACGGAGGAGGACGCTCCATAAACCATCGCTGTTAACAGTGTCAAAGGCCTTTGTATGGTTGAAGAAGGCCATGTATAAGGGCTGGCGCATTTTTCCTGCAGTTGTCGCGCTGCAAAAATCATGTCCGTTGTGCACAGTAGGGGACAAAATCCACACTGCGACTCCGGGAGGAGCTCTTCGGCCAAAGGGAGAAGACGGTTAAGGAGGCCTCTAGCGATGATTTTCCCACTGGCTGAAAGCAGGGAGATTCCTCTGTAGTTGCCGCAGTCGAACTTGTCCCCTTTTTTAAAGATGCTCACGATCACTGCATCTCTGAGATCTCCCGGCATGCTCTTCTCCCTCCAGATGAGAGGTGTGAGATCATGTATTCTTGCCAACAGTGCCTCTCCGCCATATTTCAGTGCCTCAGCGGGGATTCCATCCGCTCCCGTAGCCTTGTTGTTCTTGAGCTGTCTTATGGCTTTTTCTACCTCGTGAAGTGTTTGGGTTTTGCCGAGGTGGTGGCGGGTGTCAGGCTGCGGGATGGAGTTGAAAACACTCGGGTCAAAGGCAACGTCTCGATTGAGGAGATCTTCGTAGAACTCTTTCCAGTGGGCCCTGACTGCCTCGGTGTCCTTGATGAGTGTTTCCCCATTCTTGGCCAGCAATGGGGTGGAGCCTTGGGTGTTTGGACCATAGGTGGCCTTGACTGCGATGAAGAAACCTCGCACATCATGGCTGTCGGCCAGCTGCTGGATCTCCTGTGCTTTCTCAATCCACCACCTGTTTTTTTTGGACCTCAGCCTTGAGCCGTCTGTAATGCTGATTTGCTGCTCCCGAGTTGGTTTGTTGTTTAACGCTCAGAAATGCCCCGCGCTTGCGATCTGTTAGCTCTTGGATCACCTGATCATTCTCATCAAATCAGTCCTGGTGTTTCTTGGTTGAGTGACCGAGTGTCTCTTCGTAGGCACTGGTTATGGAGACTTGGAGGGCAGACCAAGCGTTGTGAGCATTCTGCATCTCAGGGTCATCAAGGCACGCCAATTTAGCTGTAAGGCGCTGACTGTATAGGGCTCTCTTAGCTGGGTCCTTAAGTGCCCCGGCATTGACTTTTTTGTGGCACTGCTTCTGCTGCCCCCTCCGCTTTGGGGTTATGTTGAATGTACCAAGCAGTTCACTGTGCATGCCCATCAGCGATCTTCTGTAGGCCGTCCCATTGAAGTCCTCATCTGAGTCCTGTGCAACAAAACTCATGTGTGACCTCGCCCTCCATGGAGCTGCCAACTGCGCTACCCTTTCCCTCTTACCAGGTGCGAATCCTACCTCTGTACTACCCTCTAAGATCCACGACGAGGATGTCAGTATCTGAGCTGGTGCTTGCGAATATCAGATCGAGTAACGGTGTCCCTTCTTCTTCAACAATCTCGGCTTCCACCACCAGCTGGACACAGCTTGAAGGTCTTGGGTGTCTGAAAGCAGAAAGGCACAAGTATAGGGTTGTGGTGATGGGAGGGGGGAAAGCAAGGTGTACATGCTTACACCATCAGCAGTTTGACAGTGAGGAGAGATTGTGGGATGAAGAAGAAATGGGATGTGAGGATAAAGTATGAGGATGCCAGCATCTTGTATTCTTTCAGCCCCGGCGCTGGTCATAGGCTCAGAGATGGCCCTCCAATTATCTGTGGCACCATCTCCTTCATGGGTGTGAGGACATGTAGCCTTGCCCATCCTCCGCTGGTTTGCTCCAGCTTACTCCTGTTATGAGCCATCTTGATTTGCAAGAGAAAGGGAAGTGTGTCATTGAATGTGATGCAATGTGTTTGGGTGCTGTGCCTGTCATGGTTGAATGATAATATGTGCATGGTGTGAGATGTGCGATAAGCGTGTGAAAGGTGGATCGAAGAATATGAATTGTGCCTCGTGTTCGGTAGAGAATGTTGGAACGTGAGTGTTGGGGGTGCGGTGCATTGAGCAGTGTGTGAGGTTAGTGGTGCAGATGGTAGGAGACGGCTTTTGAAGATGCATAAACTTCTTTCAGCACTGGAGCCACATCCTGGGAGGGATACTGCTGGTAATGACCACCTCGATGATCCGGTTGCACATCCTGCTTACAGTGTTTCTAGAGGGCCTCCGACCTTCATGCAGGCAGGGGATCTCTCTTCGAGTGTTCTCCTGAGCACAAAGACCTCGAACGCTGCGTATAATGTAAGCAGTTTTGATCCGAGCCCAATTACTAGAGGGACGGTTTGAAACACCCCCACCTTACGAAAGTTCTAGACCCGGGAATTATTATTCAGAGTGTAAATGAAATGAGTCACGGACAGGAATGCTTCGGTGAAAAATCGTGCTTATATTTATTTGGTCCAACATACACTGGCTAAAACATGCACTACTAAACAAAATCACTGTCTCAGTGGAGAATAAAATCCAGGTTACAAACAACATACATACAGTACAGAAATGAGACCGAGTAAGATGCAGTATTCCCTGGTGGATTCTAACTTCACTCCTACCAATGAATTACCCGGTCGAAGCTTCATCCCCAGAACAGCCCCTGAAAAGCTTCACTTCTAAGAAAACCCTGAGCCCTTAGTCTCCCCCAGCTTGGGACACTTGCGACCATGCTCACCACTCCACACACATATATGGTTTCCTCGCTCAGCTCAGCTGTGGGAAATAACTACCTGGTTTACAGTCTCGGTGGCTTTGTCTGCGGAACTGCGGCTTCTTCCTCTGGTACATCGACCTTGTCGGAGCGAGAGGGAGAGAGAGCTCTCTCTCGATACAAGCTGCAAGCTCCAAGCTTCACTCCAAGCTCCAAGCTAAAAATAAAATGCAAAAGACCTGTCTTTATGGGAGTCTTGCAACCCCTATCTTTCCCGCCAATCTTTAAAATCCCATTGTTTCTAAGCACAGGTACTTAGTCAGTGGTGGGTCATCCAACCCATGCATTGGGCTGATGGCCCTTAATCTGGGCATCTCTTTGTGTTGGGAAAACCCCAGCTCCTCTTTGGCTGGCCAGGCTAGTGGGTTCATTGTTCTGTTTTTCCTTCTGAGATGGAGGTGAGAAGTGTTTTTGCATATTAGAGTGACTTTGTCAGTGCCCGCCCCCCCACCTTCCTGGCCGACAGCTCTTTTGTCAATGGATGACTGACAGTTCTTTTGTCACAGCTAACTGCCATGCGGTCTCTGGAGTTTTAACAAAACCAACTTTTTCACATATCTGCAAAGGTGACCTCATAAAATCCACGAAATATTCATGACTGAGTCCATTCTTTGAACAGAAACTTTGCGATCTCTTCAGTCCCCCGTTTGATGCTTTTTCTTTCCATAAAGCATCACTCGACAAGAGAGCAAAGGCCAAAATCTCCCACAAGTGAAGCTGTTCCCCTGATTTTATGTTTTAAAACCCCAGAACTGTCCCCCTTACTGTGTGTCACAGTTCCCTTCCACAGAGTCAAGACATCAATGAAAACGACTTCTTCACACACGGTTGGGTTCCACTCCTCGAGACCTTACAAAAAACACCGCATACATCGCACCATGCAGCATTGACAGGTGGTAACACATCACAAAATAACAACAGCACACATCGGGCAGTGCAGAGTGCAAAACTCTGACCAGAATATACAATACACTTGCTTACAGAAACTTTGGTACATTACAAATTTTAGCAGGGAGAAACCATCATCAACATAAATCAATAACACCTCTCCAAGTCGATCTAACACCCGTTGCCACCGCGCTCGGAGCATCTGGCACCGTCGCCTGCAGCTGGTGTAAAACAAGTAGCCTACAAGCAACAATTGTATGATAACTAATGTATGGGAACAGACGCGGATCCAGGGAGGAATCTCTACACTCAGATCGATGTCCTACCACGGTGGTGAGACACTCTCCTTGATCTCCTACCCCAGTTCCATTGTCTTTTGCTCTAAAGTGTAAAAATGTTTCTGGGAGAGCTCAACGGTCTTTATGAACTCAGTGAGGTGTTCCAGCAGAAAAGGGTTCGAGTACCTGAAATGCTCCAAATAGTCCTGGAGATGTGTGAAGGTGCTGTTCACAGTGAAGTGAATGGTCAGGGTTCGGGGATGGGAGTAATTCGCTCTTGTGCCACTTGAACCTCAGCCTTGAGTTTGAAACAAAAACTGCTGTCGCTCACCGGACACCACATGTCCTGGCTGTACTGGTAGCAGAGCGCACTTGTGGTGACACAGTATGTCCCACTCCCCACGTATACTATCTGTGGAGGTATGTGATCTGGTGCCATCACTTCCATGGTGCAATTGATAGGTTTTGCGCCGGCAGAAGCAAACCCACATTCTGATCGGGCAAAAGCAGTCAAGCGCTGGGGGCACAGTATTTCGTGTGCACCCCGGCTCTGGCATCCAGAGAGGTCAGTGCCTGTCATAGCATGCTCCCACTTTATGGCTTACGGCGGGACCGCTTTAAAACGAACATGAACTCCTCCACGAATGACCCCGATATTCTCAACCCTGTATATCGGTGCTGGCTGGGATGACCCCCCCATTACCGGCATCGTTACTACAATTCCCATCACTGTATGGTTGGACCGCCCGCAATCTACAGGGACAGGGTAGGCTTCAGAGGCTAAACAAAGCTGGCACGGGCTCAGCGAATTGCTATACGGGTGCAGCGCGGCGAGATGCTTGTTGCTTATCCATGAAGGGACGTGACCTTGCCTCAGGTACCCCAGGTTACTGCGGCCCTCACCCAACAACCATGCTCCATACAACACACACACCTCATTCCGTGCAGCCTGCTCCGAGGTGTTCCTGTCCTCCCGTATCAATCATTAACAGTTTTAACGTGCCTCTCCAGCTCTGCAATGGCCTCCTTTAAATGAACGGTCACTGCCTGGTCCTCATGAAGCTCTGAACCCACTACTGTATTCTCTTCCCCTCGAATCTTACGGCGGTTGGTTCTTTAACCCAGTGATCTGCATCTGGAGTTGTACATCATCCATACTGTTAACAATACCCCTTCCTGTACTGAACGCTGTGGCTACATCGTTCCAGGTCCCTCTTCTCTGCCTCCCGGACCCCACACTATTCCCAATATTCAGATCATAAAGCTATTCTTTATCTACATTTCCATCGTCCATTTCATACAATTCCTGAAACATTACTTTTAACAGAGCTTCATAAAGCTACTCCGTCTTCTTCGGGCACTACACAGGCATGTGGACTTCAATCAGACTCAGGATCACAGATGTTATGGAGTAGTGCACGTTCTGAAACAAAACTTTGTCAGTAGGGATTAACACAACCCATTCCCCGGACCCCTGGTGGTGGTGGGACACCTATCTACAGTCGTCTGTACCATCGGGGCTCTGGATGGGGGCTTCCTGGTGTATGAGATGAACTCTGTGGCGTTGATGGTGTTCGGGGGATTTGGGATCACACAGACATTGGGCCTCAAACCCACACAGACAAGACATGACATGGATGCCTTGTTTCTCCTTCCACCACTTTTCCCAAACAATCTCGTATTTTTGGCTCGATTCACTCCTATTAGGACAAAAAATGAAAGAAAAATCTTTTGCTCTGTTGGGGCTGTCCCTTCACAGGTCCTTCTCCTGTTATTCACATATCTTTAAATCAATTTAGCTAAGTCAAATGTCCAGCCTTTGTCATCTAAATTACTGGAGCTCACACATCACTGTCCCATCCAGGTTCAAGTTCAGTTACACCTTGAGGTCATTTCCATGTAAATCAATTACACCTCTCCGGTAATTGCCTGCTTGAAAGAAAACAAAAGAAGATCCATTGTGGCTTTTCTGTTAGCCCAATGGGTTCATTCATCAAGCTAATTTCCACCTTACAGTTACTGAGGGCAAACACCCACTCAAATATAACTTAAAATATAACTTCAAATTTTTACAAATCCTCAGAATAATTATTTCACTCTTGACAATGTGTTGCTTTCTTCTTGTACAGAGTGTTACCTTTTTTTTAAAAGTTTGACAAACATGCATACTAATGCATGGGACCACGCATACCAAGCGCTTACACATTACAATGGTTCTCTCTTTCATGCTTAATAGCAGCACACAGCCTTTTCTCCATTGGTCACTGTCATGCATTCAACTATCATTGTAACCCATGTATAAGCTGACCTAAGTTGTACACCTTGAGAACATTGACCACAAGGTGGTGGACTTGTGGGAGACACTCCTAACCTGAACTTTCAGGTATAAAAGGGGAAGCTCCATCCACCTTCATCACTTGAGGTCTTGGTAATAAAGGTAACTGGTCACAGAGTTACCTTCTCTCAAGTATGGGCCTTGTGTGCCTTTATACTGTATCGTAAGGACGTATAATTGGCGACGAGAAACTGGGATTTAAACCACGCGAGCATGGCCACTAGCAGCACAGAAGAGAGGTACTGTGTTGGTGATGATTGGGATGACTTTATTGAGAGACTACAGCAAAGTTTTGTCACTAAGGACTGGTTGGAACAGGATTCGGCCGACAAACGCAGGGCTCATCTCGTGACAGTCTATGGATCCAGAACGTACTCCCTGATGAAGGACCTTCTAGTGCCAGAGAAGCCGGTGGACAAGACGTTCGAAGAGCTCAGTAAGTTGATCGGGGAACACCTGAAACCGGCGAGCAGCATGCACATGGCAAAATACCAGTTTTATATGCACCGGCGGCGAGAAGGGCAAATCATTCCAGACTTCGTGGCAGATCTCCGACGACTGGCACGCCTATATAAGTTCCCAGATGCATGCAGGGCGGAGATGCTGCGAGACTTTTTTATTCAGGGCATCGGGCACACTGGGGTTTTCAGGAATCTGATTGAGACCAAAGACTTGACCTTGGAAGTGGCGGCTCTGATAGCCTAGACATTTATCTCAGGGAAGGAAGAGACCAGAATGATGTATGACAAAAATCTTGGCTCAAATGCGGCAAACGACCAGAGAGTCAACATTGTTCACGTGGCACACAGTTCTCTAGGCAGACAAGGGCAATCGGACATGCCCCAGCATGTATCGAACCCAAAGGGGGAATTCAACAGAGACAATGGCTAGCTGAACGGCGATTCATGCCATCACAATGGACAATGCGGCCAGTAATGGGGCCATTAACACCTGTTAATGGTGCGCTTAAGAACAGTTACAGAGCCAATCACAGATGATATACTGCTAATGGAGCTTTTGTTTCCAACAACGGGACCTCCAGCTCATGCTGGAGGTGTGGAGGCAAAGACCCAGCCAGAACCTGCAGGTATCAGCAATATACCTGCAGAAACTGCAACGTCAGCGGTCACTTGGCGCGTATGTGCAGGAAGCCTGCATCCAGGTTGATGTACGAGGAGGATGGGCCCGATGTAAGCCCTACGAGGTCAAATGAGTACTGGGGGAAATCGCTGGAAGCTGAAGTTCAGCGAGTTCATGTGGAGCACATTTACAGTTCATATACCAGGACGCCACCGATAATGATGAAAGTGTTCCTCAATGGCATCCCAGTATTAATGGAGCTAGACACGGGGGCCAGCCAGTCCCTGATGAGTATCAAATAATTCAAAAGATTGTTTGTGTCCAAGGCCAGGAGGCCAAACTTATTGCCGATTGACGCACAGCTACGGACATTTCCAAAGGAGATCATTCCGGTGCTAGGCAGCGCCACGGTGTCGTGACCCACAAAGATTCGGAGAACAGATTGCCACTCTGGATTGTCCCGGGAGACGGTCCCGCACTACTGGGAAGGAGTTGGCTTGCTGTCAAGAACTGGATTTGGGGCGATGTCAATGCAATTTCTTCTGTGGAGCGAGTATCATGCTCACAGGTCCTGGACAAATTTGACTCATTATTTCAACCCGGCATCGGCACTTTCATGGGGGCCAAGGTAGCGATCCACATAAACCCGGACGCCAGGTCAGTACACCACAAGGCCAGAGCGGTGCTGTACGTGATGCGGGAAAAGATAGAATGCGAATTGGACTGCCTGCTGAGGGAAGGCATCTCCTCGCCAGTTGAATTCAGTGACTGGACGAGCCCAATCGTGCTGGTGCTCAAGGCGGATGGGTCAGTCAAGATAAATGGCGATTACAAGGCCACCATCAATCGGGTGTCACTCCAAGACCAGTACTCGCTACCGAGAATGGAGGACCTCTTTGCGACGCTATCCGGTGGCAAATCTTTTTCAAAATTGGACCTGACCTCCGCTTACATGACCCAGGAGCTGGCGAGTGAGTCGAAAAAGCTGACCACCATCACGACACACAAGGGGTTGTTTGAGTATAACACATGTCCGTTCGGCATTAGTTCGGCCGCCGCGATCTTTCAACGAAATATGGAAAGCCTCCTCAAGTCGATTCCAAGGACGGTGGTTTTTCAAGACGATGTCCTCATCACGGGTCGCGATATTGAAGAACATCTCCACAACCTGGAGAAGGTGCTACGCAGACTGGACCGGGTAGGGCTGCGACTGAAAAAGGAGAAGTGTGTCTTCTTAGCTCCAGAGGTAGAATTCCTGGGGAGGAGGGTAGCAACAGACGGGATCAGTCCTACTGCGTCTAAAATGGAAGCGATCCAGAGAGCACCCAGACCCCGTAACACGACGGAGCTGCGTTTGTTTTTGAGGCTCCTGAACTATTTTGGCAACTTTCTTCCCAAATTGAGCACGCTGTTAGAGCCGTTACACATGGTCCTATGCAAAGGTTGCGATTGGGTTTGGGGGGACAGCCAGGAAAGGGCTTTTGATAGAGCACGCAATTTGTTCTGCTCCAACAATCTGTTAACGTTATATAACCCATGTAAGAAACTTGTTTTAACGTGCGATGCGTCGTCCAATGGGGTCGGGTGTGTGTTGCAGCATGTGAATGCCAATGGTCAGTTACAGCCGGTAGCTTATGCCTCCAGAAGTCTGCCTCAGGCAGAAAGGGGCTATGGGATGGTAGAAAAGGAAGTGCTAGCATGTGTATATGCAGTAAAAAGATTACACCAGTACCTGTTTGACAGGAAATTTGAGGTGAAAACAGATCACAAACCCCTAACATCCCTTTTGGCTGACAACAAGGCCATAAATGCGAATGCAACGGCCCGCATGCAGAGGTGGGCCCTCATGTTAGCCGCCTATGACTACACAATTCGGCACAGACCGGGCACTGAAAACTGCGCCGATGCACTCAGCAGGCTCTCACTAACCACCACTGAGGGGGCAACTGCGCATGATGATGAGATGGTCATGGCTGTTGAAGCTTTCGAAAGTGAAGGCTCCCCTGTGACAGCCCATCAGATTAAAGTCTGGACAAATAAAGACCCGCTACTGTCTTTAGTTAAGAAATGTGTCCTGAATGGGGACTGGGCAGCCACGTACGGGGCATGGCCTGAGGAATTTAAACCGTTTCATAGGCGCAAGGATGAATTCTCGATTCAGGCCGATTGCCTACTGTGGGGAAACCGTGTAGTCATGCCCCAGATGGGCAGAGAGATGTTTATCAGAGAACTTCACGATGAGCACCCGGCCATTGTCATGATGAAGGCAATTACCAGGTCACACGTTTGTTGGCCAGGGCTAGATGTAGATCTGGAACTTTGTGTTCGCAGGTGCAACACGTGTGATCAGCTGGGCAACACACCCAGGGAAGCCCTCCATAGCCCCTGGTCCTGGCCCGCCAAGCCATGGTCACGCATCCATGTGGACTAGGCAGGTCCTTTCATGGGAAAAATGTTTTTGGTTGTAGTAGACGCCTACTCCAAATGGATTGAGTGTGCCATTTTAAATTCAAGCACATCCTCTGCCACGGGAGAAAGTCTCGGGTAATGTTCACCGCCCATGGTCTACCAGATGTCTTGGTCAGCGACAATGGCCCGTGCTTCACAAGCACTGAATTCCAGGATTTCATAGCATGCAATGGAATCAACCATGTCAGAACGGCGCCGTTCAAGCCGGCCTCAAACGGCCAGGCGGAATGAGCAGTGCAGGTAATCAAACAGGGGATGCTCAGAATACAAGGGGGTTCCCTACAAAGCCGCTTATCACGCCTTCTGTTGGCCAATAGATCCCGAGCACACTTGCTCACAGAGGTTCCACCCGCAGAGCTGCTAATGAAAAGGATGCTCAAAACCAGGTTATCCCTTTTACACCCCACCATGAAAGAAATTGTTGAGAGCAGGCGTCAGTCACAATGTGACTACCATGACAGGAATGCGAGGGCATGATGTATTGATGTCAATGACCCTGTTTTTGTCCTTAATTACACTGCAGGGCCCAAATGTCTTGCAGGCACTGTGATTGCCAAAGAGGGGAATAGGGTTTTGGTAGTTAAACTTACCAATGGACAAATCTGCGGCAAACACGTGCATCAAACTAAAAGGAGGTTCAGCAACCCCATAGAAGAAGCAGAGGTAGAACACGACATAGAGTTTACTCCACCACAGGTGACCGATCACCGGAACCAAGTGGAGGAGAGCCCAGTCACTGTGGGCAGTCCGGACAGGCATGAGGCACCGCAAACAGCAGACACTCAGGCCTGCGCCCAACAACCGGAGCCCCAACTCAGGCGCTCTACAAGGGAGCGTAAACCACCAGGGAGACTTAACCTGTGATCCCAATAAGACTTTGCGGGGGAGGTGATGTTATGTGTTCAACTATCATTGTAACCCATGTATAAGCTGACCTAAGTTGTTCACCTTGAGAACATTGACCACAAGGGGGTGAACTTGTGGGAGACACTCCTAACCTGGACTTCCAGGTATAAAAGGGGAAGCTCCACCCACCTTCATCACTTGAGGTCTTGGTCATAAAGATAACTGGTTACAGAGTGACCTTCTCTCAAGTATGGGCCTCGTGTGCATTTGTACTGTATAGTAAGGACGTATCAGTCACATTCTTGAATTGGTCGGAAACATTTTTATTTAAAAAAAAAACAAATATATGTGATTGCCTCATGTCCAGAACTAGAGGTTTTTTACACAATTTAAACCAACCAAAATTCCACCATGGCCAGCATGAAAGTTTGGTTTTCCCAGGTTAATTAACCTCAATAATTCCAAATTAATTCAAACCAATTTCAAACTAACCAGTGCCAGTTGAAAAAAACTATACAGACACACACACACTTAAAGACAAGTTACAAACCATCCACATGCTTTTAATTTTATCATTCACACTGAAACATCAGAGGTTTTTAGTCCAGCATTTCTCCACCCGTGCCCATAACCTGCTGTAATGCGGCCACTAAAATTCGTACTGGGTCGTCGGCTGCCTTCCTGTGGCTCTGGTTTGCCTCAGCACCCTCGTTACCTGGCTTCTCTTCTTTCAGGAGCCTACAATCCCTGCTCCAGTGTCCCAAATTCCCACAGTTATAACACTCTTGGGATTGACCCGGATTACCTCCCTCTTGTCTCCATTCTTTCTTTTGCCCAACTTCTCCTTTAACTTTGTGCACCTTCCCTTTTAGTTTGTCATCCTCACCCCTTCCATTCTTAAAAGAGAGAGTTAACTGCGGGATCACCCACTCTTCAATGGTCTGGGGATCCCTGGAATTGAACCACCCCACTGCTTTGGCCTTTAGCCTGGGCAGGCTGTTCACCACCAGGATCCTCAGCCAGTGAGCCCCAGGCTCCTCCTGCAGCTGCGTCCAGTCGGGTACCCCCGCACAAGCACTCCGGTAGATGGGCCAAAGCCTGCCCGCGAAAGCCTGCGGTGCCTCCACAACTAACTGCAGTGTCCTTTCCACTCGGGAGAAGGGACTTCTATCATTAAGGTCCAGAGTCTCTAGGATGTCATCCTTTATCCCCGCTAACGTACCTGCCCCCTCTTGCTGCCCGCTGAGAGCAACTGGTACAACCTACTATCCAGGGAAAACAAAAGTAATTTGGCTGACTCAGCTTCGTTACAATTATTGATCCCCCCACCTGCTCCACATCCTTAAAATGGACAGAGGGGTCCCCTTTGCTGGTCAGTTTGGTCAGGTTAGAGACCATTGCCTGCAGCTGGGAGGTCGTATATGGGGCCACGAAGTCACTCTGCTCTTGACCGCCTTTGGGCGCACCGTATTTCTGCTGCTAGACAGGGCACATGGGTCCTGGTCCCGGCACTTCGGGCGGTGGTCGAGCGTCCTCCTCTGCCTCACAGTCCTCCTTATCTTCCTCATCTATCCAGGCCATTCCCGAAGCTACCAAGCAGACCATCCCTTTAGCCTTAGATAGAGCATCAGTTAAATTTTGGATCTGCTCCGAGCAAGGACCATGATTACTCGTATCAAAACCTCTAATGCTGGCGACTCTGTATACCACCTGAATACCCTTCAACTGCTCTTCCAACGCCTTTACCTCACTCGACAAATGAGCGTTCTCTTCCCGAACCACCCTCTCGTTCCCCTCTGCCTCAGTTATCTGGCATTACAGGAACTCCTTCTGGTTATGGAAGGTTTCCTCCTGGCTTATTCTTCCCCTCTTCTCATCCCTTAGCTCTGTGCAAAACCTACTCCCTTCTACAGCCCTTGCATCTGACTGTGCTTCAGACTCCCTGAGCTCTGCCTCTAACTTACCAACCTGCTCATCTAGCAGTTGGACTTGTCTTTGTAGACAGACGAGCCATACCACCTTTTCAATGCTGCACCTATGCTCCTTGCCCTTCGTCCATTCGGTTGCTGCATCCACTGGACGCTCAGCACGCAACAAGCCTAGCACCCACTTCTTAGTGATGTTAACCTTCTTAAATACATATGAAGAAATCCCTTCCTCCATTTGGGATCTTTTGCCAGAAGCGCTGTCCATGCCTGATTTACAGTCCTTTTACCCGTGTCCTGCCACGGTCACCAAAGATGTAAGCAGTTTTGATCCGAGCCCAATTACTAGAGAGACAGTTCGAATCACCCCTACCTTACGAAAATTCTAGACCCGGGAATTATTATTCAGAGTGTAAATGAAATGAGTCACGGACAGGAATGCTTCGGTGAAAAATTGTGCTCATATTTATTTGGTCTAACATACACTGGCTAAAACATGCACTACTAAACAAAATCACTGTCTCAGTGGAGAATAAAATCCAGGTTACAAACAACAGACATACAGTACAGAAATGAGACCGAGTAAGATGCAGTATTCCCTGGTGGATTCTAACTTCACTCCTACCAATGAATTACCCGGTCGAAGCTTCATCCCCAGAACAGCCCCTGAAAAGCTTCACTGCTGAGTAAACCCCGAGCCCTTAGTCTCCCCCAGCTTGGGACACTTGCGACCATGCTCACCACTCCACACACATATGGTTTCCTCGCTCAGCTGGTTTTCAGTCTCGGTGGCTTTGTCTGCGGAACTGCGGCTTTTTCCTCTGGTACATCGACCTTGTCAGAGCGAGAGGGAGAGAGAGCTCTCTCTCGATACAAGCTGTAAGCTGCAAGCTCCAAGCTTCACTCCAAGCTCCAAGCTAAATATAAAGTGCAAAAGACCCTGTCTTTATGGGAGTCTTGCTACCCCTATCTTTCCCGCCAATCTTTAAAATCCCATTGTTTCTAAGCACAGGTACTTAGTCAGTGGTGGGGCATCGAACCCATGCATTGGGCTGATGGCCATTAATCTGGGCATCTCTTTGTGTTGGGAAAACCCCGGCTCCTCTTTGGCTGGCCAGGCTAGTGGGTTCATGTTTTTGTTTTTCCTTCTGAGATGGAGGTGAGAAGTACTTTTGCATATTAGAGTGACTTTGTCAGTGCCCGCCCCCCCACCTTCCTGGCCGGCAGCTCTTTTGTCAAATGGATGACTGACAGTTCTTTTGTCACAGCTAACTGCCATGCGGTCTCTGGAGTTTTAACAAAACCAGCTTTTTCACATATCTGCACAGGGTGACCCCATAAAATCCACAAAATATTCTCAACTGAGTCCATTCTTCAAACAGAAACTTTGCAATCTCTTCACTAAGAACCTGGGTGCCCATTCCCTGGCCTGTTGAGCCATTTTGGTTTGTGCTGAAGCAGATTTTTCATAACCAGGAGGCAGCTCACCTTTAAGAGGGCAGACTGCCTTTAAGAGGTGCAGGCCAGCTTTAAATATAGCTAGAACCTTGTCCCCCTGCTCAGCGCACAACCAGTCAGCAGCGCACTCAGTCTATGTGCTCCTGTATTCCTTTCAATGGGTGCGGGCCGATCGCGCATCACGATCCCTGTGCCCATTTTCGGGCCTTATCAAATTTCCCCCCCTCCCCCCCCACCCCGCAAAAAGTTTGCAGGTCAAGTAGTGCATGGTTTGGGAGTGCAGGATCATATGGTGAATACTGTTCTTCACTTCGAGAAACAAATGCGGGAATTACATCCCCAAATTGTCTCTTTGAAGCGGTAAGCATCTACATAAAACGATTTTGAGAAGTCTCAACCCAGTTCTATAAATTCAAAGAAAATGTAAGGCTCTCTCCTCCCTCTCACTCTATTTCTTCTCCATATCAAGGACTTCCTCCACTCACTTATCACCCTATCCACTGATTATTTTACTCTGCAATTATTTCAACAACTTTCTTCAGCTCTCACATCCCCCTGCACACAGCCTCCATTGCCGTTCAATATCTTAATCATTCTATCTTGATCTAATAATATGGCCAAATCTAAGGATTATTTTTTTTTAATTATATAGAATATAATTAAAATATAATTACTGTACTAAACAATTGTTTACTGCAAATAATCACTCGGGAAATACTTGGGCAACAAGTTCCTCATAATCTGTGAAATCCAAGATTAACAATACAAATGAGATGGAAGCAATAAACAGGCTAAATGAATCCCCATGGCAGAATCACATTCATCGCAAAAGAGCACTAAGAAAGCCAAGCATCAGATCTATGAGGTGCTCATGGTTAGTTTGAGGAAGTTGATGAACTGCTAGACAGGAAATTAATTAACATGGCTTCAATTTTCAGAAAAGGTGACAAAATAGATCTGGGCAACTGCAGATCCTTAATCTTGGGTAAAATAATGAAATTAATTATCAGGAATAAACTTGAGCATTAGTATAATAGCCAAGGAAAAAGCACAGGCTGAGGTTTTCCTTACCTCGGAGGGTCCGGAGCGGGTGATGTCAGTGGCGTGTCGCGACTTCGCTGCTGCCACCATCCCGCTATGGAAAATGAGTTTACCTTAATGGGGCTTGTTAAGCCCGACCAGCATATTTCCCAGCCCAATTAGAGGAAGCTCGTCCAGTGACATCATCCATGAGGCATCTTGAGCCGGTTTCCTTAAAGCGACAATGACCACCTTACTTTTGATGTTTGTACTGTCAGTGTTCTACAGCACTGGGGAACTGCAAACACTGACAAGCACTGCACAGAGGCAGAGGGCCGCACCTTTGTTTCTCCCATGACTCCTTCCATATGCTTAAGACAGTATAAATGGAACCCATGTTGATGGAATAGATGGCAGGTGAAGTAAAGCTGACAGAAGCATCCATATGCTTATGAAGGGAGTCACAGCATGCAGGGAGGTCCTCTTCCCTTCCCATGGGTGGAAGAGACATACCCAGGAGACCAACACAACCTGTTTGCACATTACACAGGAGGTCACAAGCAGGGATGTTGTCAGGAAGAATTGGGTTCAGTCACACAAACCTTTCAATGATCTCATTAGATCAGGAAACATTAGCACAAAGCTACACTCAATTTCATCCTCCTGTACCTCTCATCACATCCCCATCACTCTGCCGACTCTACTCCTTCTAATCCTTACTCACACCAACATACCTTGCAGGTCCGCCCATCCCTCTCTCTGCATTTACATTATCACATCCCCATCTTACCAGCCACTCCTTACACTCACCTTCATCCCAGTCCAGTCATACTATCGAAAAACACACAAGGTTAGGCACTTGTGTGTTTTATCCAATGTTCATGTCAAGTTTCTGTTAATATGCTGTCAAATATTGAAACCTTTATTTTTAACACTTTGCATTCTTGGACAGATCTGTGTGCACCTTTGGAAGTGGCTTAGAGAATTGCAGTGAATGATGAGACATAACGTTACCCTCCGTAATGATAGTGAGTGTGAAAGGAATGGCTAGGACATTGTAGGAATGCTTTATGGTGTTAGTGTGGGGATGGTACCTGTTATGTATGCAATAACTCAATAGACTGACTACTGTAAAGTCTGAACAGGTACAAATCTGGCTCTGCTTTATTCGGGCCCGAAGTGATTACATTCCAAGATGGCTGGCCTTTTACACCTGGGCTGCACACACGTGCGCACAGTCCAATGATCTCTGACAGTGGCGCCACCTGGTGGCTAGTAAACCTAACATACATACATGACAAAATCCCACTTTAAGATCTTAGTAACGGTCTTTTTACAAATTGAGACGGTCCGGGGCTTTCCGCTCCCGAGTTCAACATCTCAGTTCAACTCCAGCCTTGGGCGAGCGTTCTGAGTCTGTTATGATTGGGCGCTGGGTAGCCAATCTGATGGGAGTGGCAATAATCACGTCAGGGATTGAAAGTCCAGATTCATTGACCATGTCAGTGATTGAAAGTCCAGATTCATTGATGACAGTGGAGTCATCTGATGACTGAGGGTAGATTGGCTGGTCACTGATTGTGTCTTCCTCAGACTGTTCCAGTTCATCCGTGTGCCGCAGCTTTATCTGATCGACATGTTTCCTGCATGTCTTCCCATTGTTGAGCTTAACGATAAACACTCTGTTACCCTCCTTAGCCATAAAGGTGCCGGCGATGCATTTGGGACCTTGACCATAATTCAATACATACACAGGATCATTGATAGAAATGTCGCATGACACAATAGCATGATCATGATACCCTTGCTGACTTTGACGTCTGTATTCGACACGATTATTCAAGTCAGAGTGGACAAGAGAGAGCCTGGTCTTGAGATCCCTCTTCATCAATAGTTCAGCAGGGGAGACCCCGGTAAGTGTATGGGGTCTTGTCCTGTAACTAAGCAATATGCATGACAAGCGAGTTTGCAGTGAACCTTGAGTTACACGTTTCATACTCTGCTTGATGGTTTGGACCACACGCTCTGCTTGTCCATTGAATGCGGGTTTGAATGGTGCTGACCTCACATGTTTGATACCATTGAGTTTCAGGAACTCTTGAAACTCCATACTGGTGAAACAAGATCCGTTGTCGCTTACAACGATGTCAGGCAGACCATGCGTAGCAAACATGACGCAAAGACTCTCAATGGTAACTGTAGATGACATGATTGCACACTCTATCCACTTGGAATAAGTATCCACCACAACTAAGAACAACTTTCCCAGGAAGGGACCTGCAAAGTCGACGTGGATCCTGGACCATGGGTTAGATGGCCATGACCATGGACTCAGCTGCGATTCCGTTGGTGTTTTACTAAGCTGCATGCAAGTGTTGCACTGATCCACACATGATTCCAGATAAGAGTCAATTCCAGGCTACCATACATAAGACCTGGTAACAGCTTTCATGCATGCCATGTAGATCATGCACAAATTTCTCTCTGTCTTTCTTGGGCTTAACAACACAATTACCCCAAAGTATGCAATCTGATTGAATGGTTAGTTCGTCTTTGCGACAGATGTAAGGTTTAGTTTCCTCACATATTTGCTTGGATATGGCAGACCAATCACTATTAAGGATACAATGTTTCACAACCAATAATATCGGATCCTGGCTGGTCCAGATCTTAACTTGTTGAGCCGTGACAGGGGTTCCTTCACTTTCAAAAGCATCCATGACTAACAGCAGGTCTGCCGGTTGTGGCGTTTCCACCTCCGGTATGGGCAACAGCAGACGGTTCAAAGCATCGGCACAATTCTCAGTGCCAGGTCTATGGCGAATGACATAATTATAGGCAGATAATGTCTGCGCCCACTTCTGGATGCGGGACGATACATTGGTATTGATACCTTTGTTTTCTGAAAACAATGAAATGAGTGGCTTGTGATCTGTTTCCAGTTCAAACCGAAGACCAAACAGGTACAGATGCATCTTTTTAACCCACAGGCTAGTACTTCTTTCTCTACCATGCTGTAGGCTCTTTCTGCCTTTGACAAACTTTTTGAAGCATATGCAACAGGTTGTAATTTGCCCGCCTCATTAGCTTGTTGGAGCACGCAATCAAATCCATATGACGAAGCATCACAAGTTAATACTAGACACTTACATGGATCATAATGTACCAGCATCTTGTTCGAGCAAAGCAGATTAGTAGCTTTCTCAAAAGCTCTATATTTAGATGCACCCCAAACCCAGTTGTCACCTTTTCTTAGCAGCATGTGCAGTGGCTCTAATAAGGTGATAAATCTAGGTAAGAAATTACTGAAATAGTTGAGTAGACCAAGGAACGAATGTAGCTCCATTACATTCTGAGGATTGGGTGCATTTTTGATGGCCTTGGTTTTCAAGTCCGTAGACCTGATACCGTCAGCAGCAATTTTCCTCCACAGGAATTCGAATTCTGTTCCCATGAAGATGCACTTCGAGTGCTTCATAAGAACATAAGAACATAAAAATTAGGAACAGGAGTAGGCCATCTAGCCCCTCGAGCCTGCTCCGCCATTCAACAAGATCATGGCTGATCTGGCCGTGGACTCAGCTCCACTTGCCCGCCCGCTCCCCGTAACCCTTAATTTCCTTATTGGTTAAAAATCTATCTATCTGTGACTTGAATACATTCAATGAGCTAGCCTCAACTGCTTCCTTGGGCAGAGAATTCCACAGATTCACAACCCTCTGGGAGAAGAAATTCCTTCTCAACTTGGTTTTAAATTGGTTCCCCCGTATTTTGAGGCTGTGCCCCCTAGTTCGAGTCTCCCCGACCAGTGGAAACAACATCTCTGCCTCTATCTTGTCGATCCCTTTCATTATTTTAAATGTTTCTATAAGATCACCCCTCATCCTTCTGAACTCCAACGAGTAAAGACCCAGTCTACTCAATCTATCATCATAAGGTAACCCCCTCATCTCCGGAATCAGCCTAGTGAATCGTCTCTGTACCCCCTCCAAAGCTAGTATATCCTTACTTAAGTAAGGTGACCAAAACTGCATGCAGTACTCCAGGTGTGGCCTCAACCTATACAGTTGCAGCAGGACCTCCCTGCTTTTGTACTCCATCCCTCTCGCAATGAAGGACAACATTCCATTCACCTTCCTGATTACCTGCTGCACCTGCAAACTAACTTTTTGCGATTCATGCACAAGGACCCCCAGGTCCCTCTGCACCGCATGTTGTAATTTCTCCCCATTCAAATAATATTCCCTTTTACTGTTTTTTTTTCCAAGGTGGATGACCTCACACTTTCCGACATTGTATTCCATCTGCCAAACCTTAGCCCATTCGCTTAACTTATCTAAATCCCTTTGCAGCCTCTCTGTGTCCTCTACACAACCCGCTTTCCCACTAATCTTTGTGTCATCTGCAAATTTTGTTACACTACACTCTGTCCCCTCTTCCAGGTCATTTATGTATATTGTAAACAGTTGTCCCAGCATCGATCCCTGTGGCACAACACTAACCACCGATTTCCAACCCGAAAAGGACCCATTTATCCCGACTCTCTGCTTTCTGTTAGCCAGCCAATTCTCTATCCATGCTAATACATTTCCTCTGATTCCGCGAACCTTTATCTTCTGCAGTGACCTTTTGTGTGGCACCTTATCGAATGCCTTTTGGAAATCTAAATACACCACATCCATCGGGACATCTCTATCCACCATGCTCGTTATATCCTCAGAGAAAACCAGTAAATTAGTTAAACATGATTTCCCCTTCATGAATCCATGTTGCGTCTGCTTGATTGCACTATTCCTATCTAGATGTCCCACTATTTCTTCCTTAATGATAGTTTCAAGCATTTTCCCCACTACAGATGTTAAACTAACCGGCCTATAGTTACCTGGCTTTTATCTGCCCCCTTTTTTAAACAGAGGCATTACATTAGCTGCTTTCCAATCCGATGGTACCTCCCCAGAGTCCAGAGAATTTTGGTAGATTATAACAAATGCATCTGCTATAACTTCCGCCATCTCTTTTAATACCCTGGGATGCATTTCATCAGGACCAGGGGACTTGTCTACCTTGAGTCCCATTAGCCTGTCCAGCACTACCCCCATAGTGATAGTGATTGTCTCAAGGTCCTCCCTTCCCACATTCCTGTGACCAGCAATTTTTGGCATGGTTTTTGTGTCTTCCACTGTGAAGGCCGAAGCAAAATAATTATTTAAGGTCTCAGCCATTTCCACATTTTCCATTATTAAATCCCCCTTCTCATCTTCTAAGGGACCAACATTTACTTTAGTCACTCTTTTCCATTTTATATATCTGTAAAAGCTTTTACTATACTTTTTTATGTTTTGCGCAAGTTTACACTCGTAATCTATCTTTCCTTTCTTTATTGCTTTCTTAGTCATTCTTTGCTGTTGTTTAAAATTTTCTCAATCTTCTAGTTTCCCACTAACCTTGGCCACCTTATACGCATTGGTTTTTAATTTGATACTCTCCTTTATTTCCTTGGTTATCCACGGCTTGTTATCCCTTCTCTTACCGCCTTTCTTTTTCACTGGAATATATTTTTGTTGAGCGCTATGAAAGAGCTCCTTACAAGTCCTCCACTGTTCCTTAATTGTGCCACCGTTTAGTCTGTGTTTCCAGTCTACCTTAGCCAACTCTGCCCTCATCCCACTGTAGTCCCCTTTGTTTAAGCATAGTACGCTCATTTGAGACACTACTTCCTCACTCTCAATCTGTATTACAAATTCAACCATACTGTGATCATTCATTCCGAGAGGATCTTTTACTAGGAGATCATTTATTATTCCTGTCTCATTACACAGGGCCAGATCTAAGATAGCTTGCTTTCTTGTAGGTCCTGTAACACACTGTTCTCAGAAACAATCCCGTATACATTCTATGAATTCCTCCTCCAGGCTACCCCGTGCGATTTGATTTGACCAATCGATATGTTGGTTAAAATCCTCCATGATTACTGCCATTCCTTTTTCACATGTCTCCATTATTCCCTTGATTATTGCGCGCTCCACCGTGAAGTTATTATTTGGGAGCCTATAAACTACGCCCACCAGTGACTTTTTCCCCTTACTATCTCTAATCTCCACCCACAATGATTCAATATTTTGTTCATTAGATCCAATATCGTCTCTCACAACTGCCCTGATATCATTCTTTATTAACAGAGCTACCCCACCTCCTTTCCCTTCTTGTCTATCTTTCCGAATCGTCAGATACCCCTGTATGTTTAATTCCCAGTCTTGGCCACCCTGCAACCACGTTTCTGTAATGGCCACCAAATCATACCCATTTGTAATGATTTGTGCCGTCAACTCATTTACTTTATTTCGACTGCTGCATGCATTTAGGTAGAGTGTTTTAATACTAGTTTTTAAACCATGATTTTTAGTCTGAGTCCCACTTTGTCCAGATGATGTAGAACCTCTTCCAGGTTGTTCAGATGTTTGGCAGAGTCACAACCTGTGACCAGGATGTCATCTTGAACCATGACAGTTCTGGGGATGGACTTCAGTAGACTCTCCATGTTCCTCTGAAATATGTCTGCAGCCGAGTGAATTCCAAAAGGGCACCTGTTGTAGATAAACAGTCCTTTATTAGTGTTGATGCACGTAAGTTTCTTCGACGTGTTGACTGTCATTTATCTCACATTACTGTATATAACTGTATCTTACCATGCTATACATGACTAACTGGATATGACCTGCAACAATAAGCATACCTTACCACCAGGGGTGCACTTGCAGGAGACACTCCATACATGTCCCACTGAGGTATATAAAGGGAGGTCTCAGGCAAGTGCGGCACTGGAGAGCTGTGAATTAAAGGTGCAGGTCCTGAGTGACCTTTACTTCAGCATGTGTCTCGTGCAAGTCAGTACATTAGAGTCAGGACTTAACAGTGGTGACGAGTTACGGGATCACAGAATCCACAGAATGGCTACCAACAGCTCAGATGAGAAATACAATGCTGGAGACAATTGGGATGACTTTATAGAAAGGCTCCAGCAAAGCTTTGTGACCAAAGACTGGCTGGGCGACGATAAGGCAGACAAGAGAAGAGCCCATCTCTTGACTAGCTGTGGCTCGAAAACATATGCTTTAATGAAAGACCTGCTGACACCCGAGAAACCAGCAAGAAAGTCACTTGAGGAGTTGAGCACACCGGTGAAAGACCACCTGAAGCTAGCGAGCAGCCTACACATGGCCAGACACAGGTTCTACAACTACAGACGCTGTGTGGGCCAAAGCATACCCGACTTCGTGGTGGAACTTCGAAGGCTGGCTAGTTCTCCCCGATGAACTAAGGAGAGAAGTACTGAGAGACTTTTTTATTGAAGGAATAGGCCACACAGGCATATTCTGAAAGCTTATAGAGACTAAGAACTTGACTCTAGAGGCAGCAGCACTGGTCGCACAGGCATTCTTGACAGGCGAAGAAGAAACGAGGTTGATCTATACTTCGGGTATGACAACCAACGAGGCATCGGAACAAGGGGTTCACATTGTGAAACAAACCGCTACCACTACAAACAGACAAAGGCAGGAGCACAGGCTTTCAAGAGCAGACAGTGTCGCTAGAAGCCATCATAATCAAGGGCCACATGAACGGCCAATCACACCTCATCAACCCACAATGCGAGCAATCAACAACAGATTGAGAGAAGCTCAAGGGAGATCAGCCAGACGCAGCTCATCCTTCGGAAACAATGGAAACGGTCTGTGTTGGAGATGTGGGGGAAGGCTCTCAACCAGGGTGTGTCGATTTCAGCATGCCATTTGCAGAAACTGCAACTACACAGGGCAGCTGGCTTGCATGTGCAGAAAAACAACAGCTCGGCTGGTATACGAATCGGAAGGGTCGGAAAGCAGACCAGAAGACGATTGGAACAGTGCACGGGACGCCGACGTACAGCGGGTTAACACGATCAATGTCCACTGTTTTTACACCAAGACGCCTCCAATTATGATGAGGGTTCTACTCAACGGGATACCCGTCAACATGGAACTGGACACGGGGGCCAGTCAATCCCTCACGAGCGTTCAACAATTTGAACAGCTGTGGCCGCACAAAAGCAACAGACTAAAACTCACAAAGATCGACACCAAACTAAAGAAATCGTCCCAGTCCTTGGCAGCGCCATGCTCTCAGACACACACAAAGGGATGGTGAACTGACTTTCCCTGTGGATTGTCCCCGGGGATCTCCCAGCCCTGTTGGGGAGAAGCTGGCTCGCAGAACTGAATTGGAAATGGGATGATGTTCACGCCATGTCGTCAGAGGAACGGAACTCCTGCTCAACAGTTCTAAGCCGTTTTGAACATCTCTTTCAGCCAGGTGTGGGCACCTTCAAAGGGGCTAAAGTTAGAATCTACATCACACAGAATGCCAGACTGGTCCATCACAAGGCTAGAGCTGTGCCTTATGTGATGAGGGAAAAGATTGAAAACGAACTGGACCGGCTTCTGTGGGAAGGCATAATTTCTCCCGTGGAATTCAGTGACTGGGCAAGCCACATCATCCCCATCATGAAGCCTGATGGATCCGTGAGAATCTGTGGGGATTACAAGTCTACCATAAACAGAGTCTCCCTACAGGATCAATACCCGCTGCCCAGAGCGGAGGATCTATTTGCCACGTTGGCTGGAGGAAAACTTTTCTCGAAACTTAACCTCACACCTGCGTATATGACACAAGAACTGACCGAAGAGTCTAAGCTACTCACCACTATCAACACACATCGAGGCCTTTTTGTGTACAATCGATGCCCATTCGGCATCAGGTCGGCAGCTGCTATATTCCAGCGCAACATGGAGAGTCTGCTCAAGTCCATCCCGGGGACGGTTGTGTTTCAAGATGCCATGCTCATCACGGGCAGGGACACCGACTCTCATCTCCGCAATCTTGAGGAAGTACTAAGTCGATTGGATCGGGTCGGCCTAAGAGTTAAGAAATCCAAGTGTCTGTTTCACGCGGCTGAGATTGAATTTTTGGGCAGAAGGATTGCCGCTGATGGAATCCACCCAACCGAATCCAAAACCAAAGCGATTCGCCTGGAACCCAGGCCCCGGAATGTCTCGGAACTGCGCACCTTTCTCGGGCTACTCAATTACTTTGGGAACTTTATGCAGAACTTGAGCACGCTGCTGGAGCCTCTCCACGTGCTACTCAGAAAGGGGTGCAATTGGTTTTGGGAGGACGGCCAAGAACGCGCCTTCAATAAGGCACGCAACCTTCTATGTTCCAAGAGTGTTTTAGCCTTTTTTGACCCAGGTAAAAAGTTAGTCCTTACGTGTGATGCATCAGCATACGGGTGTGTTTTACAGCACATCAATGATGCAGGTAAATTGCAGCCCGTTGCTTATGCCTCCAGGTCACTTTTGCGAGCGGAGCGCGGGTACGGTATGGTTGAGAAGGAGGCACTCGCGTGCGTGTACAGTGTAAAAAGATGCACCAATACCTTTTCGGGGCCAAGTTTGCATTAGAAACCGACCACAAACCCCTCACGTCCCTACTATCCGAGTGCAAGGCAATCAATGGCAACGCCTCGACACGCATTCAGCAGTGGGCACTCATGCTGGTGGCTTAAGACTACACGATAAGGCACAGACAACTGTGCCGATACGCTTAGCAGGCTACCCCTGGTGACCACAGAAGGGTCCGACGAATAGGACTGTGAGATGGTCATGGCAATCAATGCCTTTGAATCCACAGGTTCGCCCATGACGGCTCGCCAAATTAGAGCCTGGACGACCAGCGACCCAACGTTATCCCTCGTTAAAAGATGCGTTTTAACCGGTGACTGGGCAGAGGCTCGCGATGCCTGCCCTGAGGAGGTCAAACCCTTCCTTAGGCACATGATTGAACTCTCACTACAGGCAGACTGCTTGAAGTGGGGCAGCCGAGTAGTTATGCCCTTACGAGGCAGGGAGGCGTTTGTCTGGGAGCTCCACCGCGAGCACCCGGGGATCGTCCTTATGAAGGCCGTAGCCTGATCTCATGTCTGGTGGCCTGGCATTGACGCAGACTTGGAGCTCTGCGTCCATCGGTGCACCATTTGTGCCCAACTCAGTAATGCCCCCAGGGAGGCCCCCCCGAAGCCCTTGGCCCTGACCAACCAAACCCTGGTCACGGGTGCATGTAGACTATGCGGGCCCATTCATGGGCAAAATGTTCCTCATAGTCATCGATGCAATTTCAAAATGGATCGAGTGCACCATTTTAAACTCGAGCACCACCTCTACCACTTCAAGCATTTTCCCAACTACAGATGTTAAACTAACCGGCCTATAGTTACCTGCCTTTTATCTGCCCCCTTTTTTAAACAGAGGCATTATATTAGCTGCTTTCCAATCCGATGGTACCTCCCCAGAGTCCAGAGAATTTTGGTAGATTTTGCTTGAGGCTATCATTAAGGAAGAAATAGCGGGACATCTAGATAGGAATAGTGCAATCAAGCAGACGCAACATGGATTCATGAAGGGGAAATCATGTTTAACTAATTTACTGGAATTCTTTGAGGATATAACGAGCATGGTGGATAGAGGTGTACCGATGGATGTGGTGTATTTAGATTTCCAAAAGACATTCGATAAGGTGCCACACAAAAGGTTACTGCAGAAGATAAAGGTATGCGGAGTCAGAGGAAATGTATTAGCATGGATAGAGAATTGGCTGGCTAACAGAAAGCAGAGAGTTGGGATAAATGGGTCCTTTTCGGGTTGGAAATCGGTGGTAAGTGGTGTGCCACAGGGATCGGTGCTGGGACCACAACTGTTTACAATATACATAGATGACCTGGAAGAGGGGACAGAGTGTAGTGTAACAAAATTTGCAGATGACACAAAGATTAGTGGGAAAGCGGGTTGTGTAGAGGACATAGAGAGGCTGCAAAGAGATTTCGATAGGTTAAGCGAATGGGCTAAGGTTTGGCAGATGGAATGCAATGTCGGAAAGTGTGAGGTCATCCACCTTGGAAAAAAAAACAGTAAAAGGGAATATTATTTGAATGGGGAGAAATTACAACATGCTGTGGTGCAGAGGGACCTGGGGGTCCTTGTGCATGAATCCCAAAAGGTTTGTTTGCAGGTGCAGCAGGTAAATGCATCTGCTATAACTTCCGCCATCTCTTTTAATACCCTGGGCTGCATTTCATCAGGGCCAGGGGACTTGTCTCCCTTGAGTCCCATTAGCCTCCAGCACTACCCGCCTAGTGATAGTGATTGTCTCAAGGTCCTCCCTTCCCACATTTCTGTGACCAGCAATTTTTGGCATGGTTTTTGTGTCTTCCACTGTGAAGACCGAAGCAAAATAATTATTTAAGTTCTCAGCCATTTCCACATTTCCCATTATTAAATCCCCCTTCTCATCTTCTAAGGGACCAACATTTACTTTAGTCACTCTTTTCCATTTTATATATCTGTAAAAGCTTTTACTATCCGTTTTTATGTTTTGCGCAAGTTTACTTTTGTAATCTATCTTTCCTTTCTTTACTGGTTTCTTAGTCATTCTTTGCTGTTGTTTAAAATTTTCCCAATCTTCTAGTTTCCCACTAACCTTGGCCACCTTATACGCATTGGTTTTTAATTTGATACTCTCCTTTATTTCCTTGGTTATCCACGGCTGGTTATCCCTTCTCTTACCGCCCTTCTTTTTCACTGAAATATATTTTAGTTGAGCATTATGAAAGAGCTCCTTAAAAGTCCTCCACTGTTCCTTAATTGTGCCACCGTTTTGTCTGTGTTTCCAGTCTACTTTAGCCAACTCTGCCCTCATCCCACTGTAGTCCCCTTTGTTTAAGCATAGTACGCTCGTTTGAGACAGTACTTCCTCACCCTCAATCTGTATTACAAATTCAACCATACTGTGATCACTCATTCCGAGAGGATCTTTTACTTGGAGATCATTTATTATTCCTATCTCATTACACAGGACCAGATCTAAGATCGCTTGCTCCCTTGTAGGTTCTGTAACATACTGTTCTCAGAAACAATCCCGTATGCATTCTATGAATTCCTCCTCAAGGCTACCCCGTGCGATTTGATTTGACAAATCAATATGTAGGTTAAAATCCCCCATGATTACTGCCATTCCTTTTTCACATGCCTCCATTATTCCCTTGACTATTGCCCGCCCCACCGTGAAGTTATTATTTGGGGGCCTATAAACTATGCCCACCATCATGGAGACACAGCTCCAGGGGGACCAAGGCTGGGAACTCAACATCCAAGGGTATTCAGCATTTAGGAAGAATAGTCAGAAAGAAAAAGGAGGCGGGGTGGCATTGCTGGTTAAAGATGAAATCAATGCAATTGTAACGAAGGACATTAGCCTGGATGATGTGGAATCGGTATGGGTGGAGCTGCGGAATTCCAAAGGGCAGAAAACGCAAGTGGGTGTTGTGTATGGGCCACCAAATAGTAGTATTGAGGTTGGGGACAGCATCAAACAAGAAATAAGGGATGTGTGCAATAAAGGTACAGCAGTAATCATGGGTGACTTTAATCTACACATTGATTGGGCTAACCTAACTGGTAGCAATGCAGTGGAGGAGGATTTCCTGGAGTGTATTAGGGATGGTTTTCTCAACCAATATGTCGAGGAACCAACCAGGGAGCTGGCCATCCTAGACTGGGTATTGTGTAATGAGAAGGGACTAATTAGCAATCTTGTTGTGCGAGGTCCCTTGGGGGAAAGTGACCATAATATGGTAGAATTCCTTATTAAGGTGGAGAGTGACAAAGTTAATTCGGAAATTAGGGTCCTGAACTTAAGGAAAGGTAACTTCAACGGTATGAGACGTGAACTGACTAGAATAGACTGGCAAACAATACTAAAAGGGTTGACGGTGAATAAGCAATGGCAAACATTTAAAGATCACATGGATGAACTTCAGCAAATGTACATCCCTGTCTGGAGTAAAAATAAAACGGGGAAGGTGGCTTAACCATGGTTAACAAAGGAAAGTAAGGATAGGGTTAAAGCCAAGGAAGAGACATATAAATAGGCCAGAAAAAGCAACAAACCTGAGGACTGGGAGAAATTTAGAATTCAACAGAGGAGGACTCAGGGTTTAATTCAGAGGGGGGAAATAGAGTACGAGAGGAAGCTTGCAGGGAATATAAAAACTGACTGCAAAAGCTTCTATAAATATGTGAAGAGAAAAAGATTAGTAAAGACAAATGTAGGTCCCTTGCAGTCGGATTCAGGTGAAATTATAATGGGGAACAAATAAATGGCAGACCAATTGAATAAATACTTTGGTTCTGTTTTCATGAAGGAAGATACAAATATCTTTCCGAAGGTACGAGGGGACAGTGGGTCTAGTGAGAAGGAGGAACTGAAGGATATCCTTATTCGGCGGGAAATTGTGTGAGGGAAATTGATGGGATTGAAGGCCGATAAATCCCCGGGGCCTGATAGTCCATCCCAGAGTGCTCAAGGAAGTGGCCCTATAAATAGTGGATGCATTGGTGATCATTTTCCAACAGTCTATCGACTCTGGATCAGTTCCCATGGACTGGAGGGTAGCTAATGTGACACCACTTTTTAAAAAAGGAGGGAGAGAGAAAATGGGTAATTATAGACCGATTAGCTTGACATCAGTAGTGGGGAAAATGTTGGAATCGATCATGAAGGACGAAATAGCAACGCATTTGGAAAGCGGTGACAGGATCGGACCAAGTCAGCATGGATTTATGAAGGGGAAATCATGCTTGACAAATCTTCTGGAATTTTTTGAGGATGTAACTAGCAGAGTGGACAAGGGAGAACCAGTGGATGTGGTGTATTTGGACTTTCAGAAGGCTTTTGACAAGGTCCCGCACAAGAGATTGGTGTGCAAAATCAAAGCACATGGTATTGGGGGTAATATACTGACATGGATAGGGAACTGGTTGGCAGATAGGAAGCAGAGAGTCAGGATAAACGGGTCCTTTTCAGAATGGCAGACGTTGACTAGTGGAGTGCCGCTGGGCTCAGTGCTGGGATCCCAGCTCTTTACAATATACATTAACGATTTGGATGAAGGAATAGAGTGTAATACCTCCAAGTTTGCAGATGACACTAAACTGGGTGGCAGTGTGAGCTGTGAGGAGGATGCTAAGAGGCTGCAGTTTGACTTGGACAGGTTAGGTGAGTGGGCAAATGCATGGCAGATGCAGTATAATGTGGATAAATGTGAGGTTATCCATTTTGAGGGCAAAAACATGAAGGTAGAATATTATCTGAATGGCGGCAGACTAGGAAAAGGGGAGGTGCAACGAGACCTGGCTGTCATGGTTCATCAGTCACTGAAAGTGGGCACACAGGTACAGCAGGCGGTAAAGAAGGCAAATAGTATGTTGGCCTTCATAGCTAGGGGATTTGAATATCGAAGCAAGGAGGTCTTACTGCAGTTGTACAGGGCCTTAGTGAGGCCTCACCTGGAATATTGTGTTCAGTTTTGGTCTCCTAGCCTGAGGAAGGATGTTTTTGATATTGAGGGAGTGCAGCGAATTTTCACCAGACTGATTCCAAGGATGGCTGGACTGTCATATAAGGAGAGACTGGATCAACTGGGCCTTTATTCACTGAAGTTTAGATCTCATAGAAACATATAAGATTCTGATGGGACTGGAAAGGTTAGATGCGGGAAGAATGTTTCCGATGTTGGGGAAGTCAAGAACCAGGGGACATAGTCTTAGGATAAGGAGTAGGCCATTTAGGACTGAGATGAGGAGAAACTTCTTCACTCAGAGAGTTGTTAACCTGTGGAATTCTCTGCCACAGAGAGTTGTTGCTGCCAGTTCACTGGATATATTCAAGAGGGAGTTAAATATGGCTCTTATGGTTAAGGGGATCAAGGGATATGGAGAGAAAGCAGGAAAGGGGTACTGAAGGAATGATCAGCCATGATATTATTGAATGGTGGTGCAGACTCGAAGGGCTGAATGGCCTACTCCTGCACCTATTTTCTATGTTTTCTATGTTTTCTATAACTAAGATTCTCCATTCCAGGCAGTATCCTAATAAATCTCCTCGGCACCCTCTCTCGTATAATCACGTCCTTCCTATAATACGGCGACCAGAACTGCTCGCAGTACTCAGCTGTGGCCTAACCAAAGTATTGTACAATTTAAGCATAACCTCCTTGCTCTTATATCCCCTGCCTCGGCCAATAAATATCTAATGTGTGAATGTTTCTAGCAGAGAACTCTTGATGGCTATTTGTCCCTCGTATTAGGGCCATTGTCCATGATTATTTTGGCGATGAACATGTAAATGTTCCTGTATCTTCTTGACAGGGACCAGTGAAGGTGTGAATGTCTCTCTTCTGGTGCTATTGTCTGTGTTGATTAGATCAAATGGCAGGTAGCCTGCATCATTGTCTCTGATTATGTCCTTCTAGTCTCATGATTTTGCTGCAATATTTGAATTAACCCTTTCTTGCGTGGCTCTTCTGCAGGCTGTGATGCAGTTCTGGGTTTTTATATTTAATAGTCCAATCTTTACCATAGGAGAGGGAGGAATGGATCTTACAAGGCTCGTGTGGAGCATAAAAACTGATAGATTGGGCTGAATGGCTTGTTTATGTGCTGTAAATTCAATTTAATTCTATGTAGTTCCACATCTCCTCAAGAAAAAGCTCAGTTTCATAATTTTAGCTTTAGTTCTTGACTTTTCATTAAGTCTATTCAATCTTGGTTTTAACCTGCACTATATATCTTGGCCCATTTCCTTGGTTTCTCAATTTTGCATGAGTTTCGAGTTCATAAAACAAACAAAGTATTAAATTGAAGTCTCAGACAGGGAAGGCTTAAATGTGGTTGATGTAGGAAATAAAAACAAACTCACACTGGTATGATCAAAAATGTTCTTCTGAGCTTGGTGGTTAAGGAATATAATTGGGCAGAGTAAAGATTTATTTTGCACCAGATAATACAATATCTGACTTGTGAGTAGTCAATAATCACACTAGGGTGCTCAAAATAGAAACGTGTTCATTGCCAGTGCTTGACATCCTCACCTCGATAAACATTATAGTGAATGGGTAGAAGACCTTGGGCTGATTTGTGCAGAAGCAGAAAATGCTGGCCATGTTTCAACAAAAACTATAAATATGAAGGTATAGCATAAATAAAATGCAGCGTGAAATCCCTTTGACTTTGAACAGCATGCGTCTTTTGGCTCTGACAGATTTCCCGCCCGGAGGTCAGATTAATTGACAGGCTTGCTTTCCAGTTGGGCGGGGAGCCATCCGGAGCAGGCCGCAGGACCGATTCATGACCGCAGTGGCATCCAATCCCCAATCCCGTGGGGGTTTTGATCCCCGGCCCGGAGGAGGGGGGTGTCTGATTGCCAGGGTTGGCCAATCCCAGGAGGGTCCAATCCCTGACCCCGGGGGAAGGGCGATGTCCGATCCCGATCCCAGGAGGGTGGGGGGCTCAATCCCTGACCCTGGGGGGAAGGGCGATGTCCGATCCCGATCCCAGGAGGGTGGGGAGGTTCAATCCCTGACCCTGGGGGGCGGTGGGGGGAACAGGGCAGGCACTGTCCGATCCTGATCCCAGCGGGGGTGGAGGGTTCAATCCCTGACCCTTGGGAGGGGGGAAGAGGGCGGGCACTGTCCAATCCCATCCGGGGGGTTTTCAATTCCTGATCCTGGGGGTAGGGGTCCTTTGTATCGGGGGAGGGAGCTTAGGGGACCTGGGGGAAGCACTCCTTACCCACAAGTAGTGTTGTGAAGACACTTACTTTCTCCCTGAAACTATCCTCGCCTCACTTCAGCTGCCAGCTTTCCCGAGGCCTGGAAAACCCGGATGGCCACTGTTAAATCAGGTTGAATCAGAGGCTGCCAGCCTCATGAAAATATTTAAATTGCCAATCCACCTTCTGGGAGTGGGTTGGCGCAAGTCTGTTGTCCTGCCTCTGTAAAACCCAGAAGTGGGCGGGCTGGAGGCAGGTAGGGTTCAGGGTTCAGATGTTTAAAATTTTAACATCTGACCTGAACCCAGCCCTTTATGTTTCGCTAAAATACCCCCCCACTGAGTGGGACTCATCACTCTTATTTATAGCTTATAACTATTATGTATGCAACACCTTGTAACCAGCATTCTATCGCCACCAGAGGGCGCATCTGTTGGAATCTCAAGGGATCCCTGCATCCCTTGGGAGCACTGCACATAAGCAGGCCTCCCATGCTGTGTTGGCACTCTGGAGTCAGGATAAAGAGACTAAGGTCACACTTACTCAAGTCTACAGTACTCAGATACATTGCTTTATTTGAGACATAACAACTGGTGATTAGAAATAGATAACAAACCATCACACGAAAATGCAGAAAAGTGTTGTTATCCTGGAGAAATTCTCAGAAGATGACGATTGGGAAGCCTTCATGGTGCGACTCGACCAATACTTCATGGTCACCAAGCTGGAAGGGAATTAGAACGCTACCAAATGAAGGGCGATCCTCCTCACCGTCTGCGGGGCAACAACCTATGGTCTCATGAAGAATCTTCTTGCTCCGGTGAAACCAACAACCAAATCGTCTGAAGAACTGTGTATGCTGGTCTGGGAGCACTTAAATCTGAAGGAGAGCATTCTGATGGCAAGGTATCGATTTCATACATGTCAACGGTCTGAAGGCCAGTAAGTGGCGATCTACGTCGCCGAACTAAGGCGCCTTGCAGGACATTGCAAATTCGGTGGATTCCTGGAGCAAATGCTAAGAGACATTTTTTTGCTTGGCAATGGCCATGAGGCTATCCTTCGCAAACTATTGACTGTTGAAACACCGAACCTGAGCAAAGCCATAACGATAGCCCAGGCATTTGTGTCCACCAGCGATAACACCAAACACATTTCGCAGCATAAAGATGTTTCGGAAAGTACTGTTCACAAAGTAACGTCGTTTTCAGGCAGGAATGCATATGGCAGAATGTACACGCCTGCAGCTGCATGACCTCGGATGACTTAGAGTCTGCCATCAAGTGTGAATGTGAGGCAATTAACACCTTGTTGGCACTGCGGGGGCGATCATCGAGCCCATCAATGTCGCTTCAAACACTATGCGTGCAAAGGCTGTGGAACAATGGGACACCTCCAGAAAATATGCAGATGAGCTGCAAATCCTGCAAACCACCACGTTGCAGAGGAAGACTGGTCCATGGCGGATCCATGAACTAGAGACTCAAACTGAGGAGGCAGAAGTGTACGGGGTACACACCTTCACCACGAAATGTCCACCGATCATGTTAAAAGTGTAACTGAACGGAATTCCAGTATCCACGGAATTGGACACGGATGCGAGTCAGTCTATCATGAGCAAAAAGGCCTTCGAGAGGCTGTGGTGCAACAAGGCACAAAGGCCCAAGCTGAGCCCTATTCATACCAAGCTGAGAACTTACACTAAAGAGCTGATCCCTGTAATTGGCAGTGCAGCAGTAAAAGTCTCCTGTGATGGAATGGTGCACGAACTACCACTATGGATTGTACCAGGAGATGGCCCCACACTGTTTGACAGAAGCTGGCTGGGAAAAATCCGCTGGAACTGGGACGACATCCGAGCGCTTTCGTCCATCGACAATGCCTCATGTGCCCAGGTTTTGAGCAAGTTCCTGTCGTGGTTTGAGCCAGGCATCGGAAATTTCTCTGGGACGAAGGTGCAGATCCACTTGGTTCCCGGTACACGATCCATCCACCACAAGGCACGTGCGGTGCCATACATGATGCGAGAGAAAGTGGAGATCGAGCTGGACAGGATGCAACGAGAAGGCATCATCACGCCGGCTGAGTTCAACGAGTGGGCCAATCCGACTGTTCCGGTTCTCAAGGGCGATGGCATGGTCAGAAGTTGTGGTGATTATAAAGTATCGCTTAACCGTTTTCGCTGCAGAACCAGTACCCGATACCCAAGGCAGACGACCTATTTGCGCCGTTGACAAAAGGGAAGAGGTTCACCAAGTTGGACCTGATCTCGGCCTACATAACGCAGGAGCTGGCGGAGTCTTCGACAGGCCTCACCTGCATCAACACACACAAAGGTCTGTTCATCTACAATGGATGCAGGTTGGGATTTGATCGGCCGTGGCTATTTTTCAAAGGAACATGGAGAGTCTGCTAATGTTGGTTCTGCGCACTGTGGTTTTCCAGGACGACATATTGATCACAGGTCGGGACACCATCAAACACTTGCAGAACCTGGAAGAGGTTCTAATTTGGCTAGATCGTGTGGGACTCAGGTTGAAACACTTTCCCGGTGCCAGAGGTCGAGTTCTTAGGGAGAAGAATTGCGGCAGAAGGGCATCAGACCCATCGACGCCAAGATGGAGGCCATCAAGAATGGACCGAGACCACAGAATGTAACAGAGCTGCGGTCGTTCCTGGGACTCCTCAATTATTTTGTTAATTTCCTACCCGGGTGAAGCACCTTGCTAGAACCTCTACATGTGTTGCTACGCAAGGGAGGTGACTGGGTATGGGGGAAATCACAAGAGACTGCTTTTGAGAAAGCCAGAAATCTGTTATGTTCCAACAAACTGCTTGTTCTGTATGACCCATGTAAACGTTCAGTGCTAGCTTGTGATGCGTCTTTGTACGGGGTCGGATTTGCCTCCAGTATGATTGAAAAAGAAGCTTTGGCATGCGCTTACGGGGTGAAAAAAATGCACCAGTATCTGTTTGGGCTTAAGTTTGAGTTAGAAACTGACCATAAGCCGCTCATATTGCTATTCTCAGAGAGCAAAGGTATTAATACCAATGCCTCTGCTCGCATCCAAATATGGGCGCTCACGCTGTCTGCATGTAACTATGTAATCCGCCACAGGCCAGGCACAGAGAACTGCGCTGATGCTCTCAGTCGGCTACCATTGCCCACCACCAGGGTGGAAATGGCACAGCCTGAAGACTTGCTCTTGGTGATGGATGCATTTGAAAACGAAAAGTCACCCGTTATGGCCCGCCAGATCAGGACCTGGACCAGCCAGGATCCTTTACTATCCCTTGTAAAAAGCTGTCCTCCATGGGAGCTGGTTCAGCATCCCAGTGGAGATACATGAAGAGATCATGCCGTTCCAGCTGCGCAAAGACGAAATGTCCATACAGGCGGACTGTCTTTTGTGGGGTAATCACGTGGTTTTGCCTAAGAAAGGCAGAGGAACGTTCATACGCGACCAACATAGTACCCCCCGCCAAGCATAGTAATGATGAAAGCTATAGCCAGATGGTGGCCCGGCATCGACTTAGATTTGGAGTCTTGCGTGCGCCAATGCAACACTTGTTCTTAACTGAGTAATGCACCCAGGGAGGCACCACTAAGTTTGTGGTCATGGCCCTCCAAAGCGTGGTCTAGGATCCACATTGACTTCGCTGGCCCGTTTCTAAGCAAAATGTTTTTGATTGTTGTGGAAGCTTATTCAAAATGGATTGAATGTGTAATAATGCCTGTAAGCACGTCCACTGCCACCATCGAATATTTACGAGCCATGTTTGCCACGCATGATCTGTCTGATGTTCTTGTCAGCGACAATGGGCCGTGCTTCACCAGCACTGAATTCAAGGAATTCATGACCCGCAATGGGATCAAGCACATCACATCTGCCCCGTTCAAGCCCGCATCCAACAGCCAGGCAGAACGGGCAGTCCAAACCATCAAGCAAAGCTTGAACTGTGTGTCGGATGGCTCCCCGCCTGTCCCGAGTCCTGCTCAGCTACCGCACAAGACCCCACTTGCTCACTAGGGTTCCCCCTGCCGAATTGCTCATGAAAAGGGCACTCAAGACAAGGCTCTCTCTAGTCCACCCTGATCTCCATGATCATGTCGAGGGCAGGCGGCATCAACAAAGCATGTACCATGATCGCGCAAAAACTTGTCACGCGATATTGAAGTCAATGACCCTGTATTTGTACCTAACTATGGACATGGTCCCAAATGGCTTGCTGGCACTGTTGTAGCCAAAGAAGGGAGTAGGGTGCTTGAGGTAAAACTTGCAAATAGACTAACTTGCAGAAAGCATTTGGACCAAACCAAACTGCGATTCACAGACAGCCACGAGCAACCTGAAGAGGACACCACCAACTTCGACCCTCCGATACACACACATGTGGCAACTGACATCACGGTTGACCACGAAGCTGAACTCACCATCCCCAGCAGCCCAGCAATGCCAGCTGCCCAGCAGCCCAGCGAAGGCCCAACCAACTCACCTGCATCGCACCGGTGTTTGTCCCAAGACAATCGACTAGGGAGCGGAAAGCCCCAGATCGTCTCACCCTGTAAATAAGTGTACTATTGACTTTGTGGGGGGGGAGTGATGTTATGTATGCAACACCTTGTAACCAGCATTCTACCACCACCAGGGGGTGCATCTGTTGGAGTCCCAAGGGATCCCTGCATCCCTTGGGAGCACTGTATATAAGCAGGCCTCCCATGCTGTGCCGGCACTCTGGAGTCAGAATAAAGAGAGTAAGGTCACCCTTACTCAAGTCTACAATACTCAGTCACATTGCTTTATTTGAGACATAACAATAACTACTTGAAGTAGCAACCGATTTATGTAAATTGGGTCATCTGATTTGATAGTTTAAAGATGCATATTTAATGTAATCAGCAAAATCTCCAGTATGATTATCTGACCTGATTTTTGAAATTGAATGGCAAATTCTGTGCTTTAAAGTGGCAGAATATTACTGGATTAATTAAATCTACTTAGATTTCTAAAAGAATATAAATTCATAATGGATACTGATCTCCATTGTGTTAACCTAAAATAAATGAGCTAACTAGACTGGTTTCATTCTGATATAAGTCTTTCAGAGGTTAAAGATATCATGCAGTTTCACCCTAGTTTTTTGTGTACACTTTTATTTTGCTATGTTTGGTACAACAATGGTTTTGCACTAGTTACATTGGCCATCTAGCCAGAGACTTAAAACTAAACTTTTCACGAGTTATCAAAATATTTTTGAGCACCTAACTGGGCAACCTTATATATAATTCCACATAAAAAAGGCTACAGAATGAAGATGGAAACTAATTTTAGCACTAAAGTCAATGCTGCAACAAGTGGGTTTATATCACAAATAGCACAAATAGGGAAAACTAATGGTGAGTGAATAACTGAAAAAGTAGCAAGATTGTGAATTTACAAATTTTAATTATATATAAGAAGCCACCACCCCCCAACCTATCCCACCACTCAAAAAAATAGACAACCCTTGTAGGAGATGAAGGTCAATATATTAAAGCTTCTATCCATCAAAATTCTCCCCTTCAATGTCAGCTGATATTCACAGTTACGCTTTCATTCTGGGGGTGATTTTAACCTTACCTATGTGGCAGAAACAGGGTGGGTGGGTAGCTAAAATGGCCCAAGTTACCACTCTGGAGCCTCCGGCAGCTGATAAGTTTGTATTTTAACCTGTTCCCCCGAGCAGGGAGCAAGGTCACCTGATCAAAGACAGCAGGGTTTTTAACATATGCATGTTAGATCCCGATGATGTCAGAGGGACCAACTGCAGTTTTTACAAAGGCCTGAGCAGGAAACGGTAATCAATCAGTTTTCTGCCAGCCTAGCCCAGCACGGGGGTAGATCGGAGCCAGAAGCAGGAAGGGGACAGGAAGAGCAGAAGTGGTCCTCAGGCCTCACAAGGAAATATTAGGACTCCCCTACCGTAATCTTGCCACCCGATTGCAGGGAGCCCTGTGGGGCTGCTCAGCAGCCCATCCCGCTGGCTTACCTGCTCGGTTGGTGGCCTCTGGGCCATGTGGATTTGTGCCGCTCTATGCAAACTTCCCAGTTAAAACGAGGACTCTTTTTTTCTCAGATCAACCAGTCCTATTAGCCATAGCTCCACTCCTTCGGTGCTGTGATATTTAAATGGGAGCTTCCATTCAGACTTTACTCTAGGCTCGTTGTGCTGATTTTTTTTTTGGAATTACCTTGCTGAGCTGAATCCATTTTCTGATCACCAGCAGGAGTCACAAGAGAAAGTCATCATTTAAATGGAAGAGAAGTGTGATGAGCGACAGCAACAGCTTATTACATTAGTGTGGTGCTGCTGGGTCAGCCGTCTTACAAAATATGTTCTGCCAGAAAATAACCTGATGGAGGATTTGACCTACTTAGAGTCATAGGATCATAGAAATTTATAGCACGGAAGGAGGTCATTTTGGCCCATCGTATCTGCGCCGGCCGACCAACAGCTATCCAGCCTAATTCCACTTTCCAGCTCTTGGTCCGTAGCCCTGTAGGTTACGGCACTTTAAGTGCACATCCAAGTATTTTTAAAATGTGGTGAGGGTTTCTGCCTCTACTACCCTTTCAGGCAGTGAGTTCCAGACCCCCATCACCCTCTGGGTGAAGAAATTTCCCCTCATATCTCCTCTATACCGCCCACCCCTCCCCGCAAATTATTTTAAATCTATGGCCCCTGGTTGTTTAATCCTCTGCCAAGGGAAACAGGCCCCTCATAATTTTATACACCTCAATCAGGTCTCCCCTCAACCTCCTCTGTTCCAAAGAAAACAGATCCAGCATCTATAATCTTTCCTCATAGCCAAAATTCTCCAGTCCAGGCAACAATCTTGTAAATCTCCTCTGTATCCTTTCCAGTGCAATCACATCTTTCCTGTAATGTGGTGACCAGAACTGCACACAGTACTCCAGCTGCGGCCTAACCAGTGTTTTATGCAGTTCACGCATAACATTTTTGTTCTTGTATTCCAAGCCTTGACTAATAAAGGCAAGTATTCCGTTTGCCTTCTTAACCACCTTATCTGCCTGGCCTGCTACCTTCAGTGATCTGTGGACCTGCACTTCGGCAAGGTCTCTTTGTTACTCTACACTTTTCAGTGTCGTACCATTTAATGTATATTCCCTTGCCTTGTTAGACCCCCCCGAGATGCATTATCCAGATTGAATTCCATTTCACACTGTTCTGCCCACCTGATCAGTACGTTCATATCTTCCTGCAGTCCGCAGCTTTCTTCTTCATTATCAATCACACAGCCTATCTTAGTATCCTCTTCAAACTTCTTAATCATCCCCCTTACATTCAAGTCCAAGGGCTAGAACCTCCACTTTTGTGGCTATTTCCGGCGTGGGCGTTAAAAAACGTTTTTCAGATCGCCGGCTTCTCGCCCATTCTCAAAGCACCTAGTCTCCACTTTTGAAAATCAGTGTTACCCGAGCGATATAAAATAGGCGGTAGCGTTAATTTTTTTTGACCTTCTGCTGTAAAGTATGGCCGTCCTTAGCAATGGCATGGCAACGCTCGATTCCCGCAATTCTGGAGGTCAAGGGTCATCATGACATGCACAGAAGAGGAGACAGAGAGAGAGGGAGCTCAGAGGGACTGAAGGCGTGGCTGGATGTGGTGTGGCTGCTTTGGGAGGAAGGAGGGAGACTTTAGAACTTCACAGCAAGTAGGCAAACAAAAAGTGGCTGTTAGCAGCCACATATTTGACCAAATTTGGCTTATAATGAAGAGAGAGGAGGAGGCATCACAGCATGCTGTGGAGACTGATGCTGGAGAGAGCAGTGAGCTGGGAGAGGAACACATTGGAGGGCGCAAAAGAGCCAGGAGGTTCTTGGACAAGGCAAATGCCTCCCTCCTGCAGGAGGTCGAGTTATGCTCAGGTGACTTTACACAGGGAGGGCATGGGAAGCCCACCCCAAAGGCCTACCAGAAGATATGGACCGAAGAAGCAGAGGTGGTCTCGTCGGCAACCAATGAGGTGCGTGAGGGCAATCAATGCAGCAAACAACCTTGTGGGATCCGCAAGAGTAAGTATTACATTGATTTACATGTACTTATGTATTTATATAATTTGATTTGTAACAATCATGAGTGACCATCATCAGATGTGAGGTCTTTCACGGTTACCGGGAATGTTTTACTCAAAGCCTGCGGTCACAATGCACGTCTTTAAGTAAAGAAGGATAATTTTCATAATAATGATGATTACATCTGTCGGTTATGTGTTGTATCAGTGTCTGTGACAGTACCTAGCAATGCTATCACGCAATGATCTCATGCCATGTCGTCCTGTCACCTTTTACAGAAGAAGCTATCGACGATGAGGTCTGTGCAGAGGCGAACGGGTGGGGGGGCCACCAGTCCCCAGCGACATCACAGAGATGGAGGAGTGTGTGCTCACACTTGTGGGGAAGCACCCCTGGACAGCCACAGACGCATCTGCAGACCCTGAAGTGATGTCACGTGAGTAAAGCTTACACCATTGCATGATGTAAAGTCAATTGCTGCTACACCCACTCATATCCGGACAAACATTTATGATACATGATTTCTAAAATTGTCATGGAAATAATGATAGCCTAATGAAAATCATTGGAATTCAAATGTGTTGATTGTCATGAAATGTGATGTCTGCGATGATTTTAAGAGTGGTGGTGTTTTTGTCGTGCATATTCTGTGTGTAGCGCTGGACTCACCTTGTAATCATAGCATCCCCTTCTCCTCTAATAAGCTCATTTGTGTTTTTCAGCTCATCCAGCAGCGCGTCCCAAGGCAAGATCACAGAGGCTAGAAGGTGGGGGCGCGGGGCAGGAGTCAACGGACGATCCTACATCTGGCTGAGGAGTCCGATTCTCGGCCGTCAATCTGCTGGGTCGGTTCTCCACGGATGAGAGCGCGGATTTCGAGGAACCTGCATCGCCATACTCCAGAAGCCATTCTACCCCAAGGCCATCTAGTGGGCCTTCGGTCATTCCCGCCTCCACTCTGGAGGTACCAGCCCCAAGCACCTCACCACAGGGCACCCCATTTGTCCACAGGACGGCGCCAACACCACGGAGGTCCCGTGGACGCGGCTTGTCTGTTCCACGAGCGCAACGTGAGAGCGAAGAGATGGTACAGTAGTCCAGGAGGACTGTAGACATTGGAGACCAACTCATGGGGGCCATGTCCCGACAGCTGGCCACCATGACTGAGTACATTCTGCGGATGGCAGAGGCCCTGGGTGCCGTAGCCTGGAATACTGCTGTCACAGGCCTTCCAGTTTTCCCCGAGCACGGCATTCCAGCCCTAGGTTCCACACCACCACTGCAAACGACAGATGAGAGCAGGGACCAAGATCCTGCTTCTGCATCAGAGAATGTTGCCCCTTCGGCATACTCCGCTCCCGTACCTGTGCAACGACCGTATCTGCCTTCATCCCCCCCAATGAGGCACCGCCTGAGGAGCTCCTCGGACAGGCATCGTGGAGCGAGGAGGGGAAGGGTTAGAGGTGAGGAGAAGAAGGGGAGGGGGGAAGGAAAGTAAGGTGCATGTCCGCAGGTGATGGCTGTGTTATACCTCCATCTGGGTGTATGCAATTTGTTGCAAAGGTTGGGTGCTGGGGACCACACTCCTCCTTTGCCTTTGTATTCTGTATTGCTGGACATGTTGAACATGTGATTGATGTCAATGATGGAAAAAGTGGGGTGTGGGCGGGTTTGGGTGTTATTGCCTGTGATACTTACGATTTCAGACCAATGTTGGTATAAAATTTTTGTTATTGAACATAACCTTGTTGCGCATTGTTTCAGATAGCTGCACCATTACACATTGTTGATTCCTTAACATGAAAGGGCTAAATACAACTCAACATCAATCAACGTAAACTTTAACTGGCGTCAAGGTGATGGGCACCATTGATGTCTGAGCTACTCTTTCAGGCAAATCGTTCAGCTTTCAGCTCCTCATGTAAGAGTGGGATTTTAAAAATGCCAGCCACACGGCTGGCGTTCGTTCAGAACATTTCCACTTTTTGTGGGCATTTTTTTGGGCGAGCGATATGTATGCGAGGTGGGGAAATTGAAGGTGGGCGATCTCCTGGGCATTAGTTTTGCCAAATGTGCTCTTTAGGGCAAAAAAAGGTGGGTGGGTGATATTATTGAATTTCGGCGTTAACTCTGTGCCGAAAGTAACGCTGGGCGATATTATGGGCGTTGATTTCGCCCATTCTGATGATTCCGCCCAAAAAAAGTGGGCGGGCAGTAATATTTTTTCCCGACCTTAACCACATGGGGAAAGTAACGCTCGGTGATAAGTTTTCTAAAAATGCCTGTCAGTTTTCATTTTGTGCCAAAATGGGCAATATATGGGCATTTCAGCGGTAAAATGGGCATTACGTGGGCGTTAAGCATCCAAAAAAAGTGGCGGTTCCAGCCCCAAGTCATTGATATATACCACAAAAAGCAAGGGACCTAGCACTGATCCCTGTGGAACCTGAATACAGCATTCCAGTCACAAAAACACCCATCGACCATTACCCTTTGCTTCCTGTCTCTGAGACAATTTTGGATCCAACTTGTCACTTTGCCTTGGATCCCATGGGCTTTTACTTTCGTGACCAGTCATCCATATGGGACCTTATCAAAATCCTTGCTAAAATCCATATACACTACATCATACGCAATACCCTCATCGACCCTCCTGATTACCTCCTCAAAAAATTCAATCACATTAGTCAGACATAAACTTCCCTTAAAAAATCCAAGCTGACTGTCCTTGATTAATCCATGTCTTTCCAATTGAAGATTTATCCTGTCGCTCAGGAGTTTTTCCAATAATTTTTCCACAACCGACGTTAGGCTGACTGGCCTGTAATTACTCGGTCTATCCCTTTCTCCCTTTTTAAACAAAGGTATAACATTAGCACCACACCTGTCACCAGAGAGGATTGGAAAATGATGGTCATAGCCTCTGCTATTTCCTCTTTTGCTTCTCTTGGTTGCAATCTACCAAAATTCCCAAGATTCTGGGGAGGTCTCAGAAGATTGGAAAACCGCAAATGTAACGCCCCTATTTAAAAAAGGAGGCAGACAGAAAGCAGGAAACTATAGTCCAGTTAGCCTAACATCTGTGGTTGGGAAATGTTGGAGTACATTATTCAGGAAGCAGTAGCAGGACATTTGAAAAAGCATAAGAAAATCAAGCAGAGTCAGCATGGTTTTATGAAAGGGAAATCATGTCTGATAAATTTGCTGGAGTTCTTTGAGGATGTAATGAGCAGGGTAGATAAGGGGGAACCAGTGGAAGTGGTGTATTTGGATTCCCAGAAGTCATTCGATAAGATGCCACATAAAAGGTTACTGCACAAGATAATGTTCATGGCACTGGCGGTAATATATCTGCATGGATAGAGGATTGTCTAACTAACAGAAAAGAGAGTTGGGATAAATGGATCATTTTCCGGTTGGCAAACCGTAACTAGTGGGGTGCCGCAGGGATCGGTGCTGGGGCCTAAACTATTTACACTCTATATTAATGACTTGGATGAAATGACCGACTGTAATATAGCCAAGTTTGCTGATGATACAAAGATGGGTGGGAGAGAAATTGTGAGGAGGACACAAAAAATCTGCAAAGGGATATAGACAGGCTAATGAGTGGGCAAACATTTGGCAGATGGTGTATAATGTGGGACAGTGTGAGGTTATCCATTTTGGCAGGAAAAATAGAAAAGCAAATTATAATTTAAATGGAGAAAAATTACAAAGTGCTGCAGTAAAGAGGGACCTGGGGGTCTTTGTGCACGAAACAAAAAAAGTTAGCATGCAGGTACAGCATGTATTTAGGAAGGCAAATGGAATGTTGGCCTTTATTGTAAGGGGGTGGAGTATAAAAGCAGAGAAGTCCTGTACAACTGTACAGGATATTGGTGAGGCCACACCTTGAGTTCTGGGTACAGTTTTCGTCTCCGTATTTGAGGGATATACTTGCATTAGGGGCTGTTCAGAGAAGGTTCACTAGGTTGATTCTGGAGATGAGGGGGTTGACTTATGAGGATAGGTTGAGTAGGCTGGGCCTATACTCATTGAAGTTCATAAGAATGAGCGGTGATCTTATCGAAACCTTTTAGATAATGAGGGGGCTCAACAAGGTGGATGCAGAGAGGATATTTCCACCTATAGGGGAAACTAAAACTATGGAGCATAGTCTCAGAATAAGGGACTGCCCATTTAAAACTGAGATGAGGAGAAATTTCTTCTCTCAGAGGGTTGTAAATCTGTCGAATTCTCTGCCCCAGTGAGCTGTGGAGGCTGGGTCATTGAATATATTTAAGGCAGAGATAGATAGAGTTTTGAGTGATAAGAGAATAAAGGGTGATGGGGAAAGGGTAGGGAAGTGGAGCTGAGTCCATGATCAAATCAGCCATGATCTTATACCGTGGCGGAGCAGTCTCGAGGGGCCAAATGGCCTACTCCTGCTCCTATTTCTTATGTGCTTATTAACAGCCTGGGAAACATTTCATCCGGACCTGGGGATTTAACCACTTTCAAAGCTGCTAAGCCCTTTAATACTTTCTCCCTCACTATGTTTATCTCATCTAATATTTCAGACTCCTCCTCCCTTATTGCAAAATCTGCATCTCGCCTCTTTTTTTTGAAAACAGATGCAAAGTATTCATTAAGAACCATACACATGTCTACTGCCTCCACACACAGATTTCCTTTATGGTCTCTAATAGGCCCCACTCTTTCTCTAATCATCCTCTTGCTCTTAATGGGCCCAAGTTTCGGGCCGCGTCTAAAACGGCGCAGCCTGGACCTGTATGCCTGTTTTTCGCGCTACAAAGTGCGCCTAAAAAAAACGTACCTATTCTCCGGCTCCCTGCAGGTCCTCTGGAGCCGGGCGCGGCGCAGCACGAGCTGTAGGGGGCGGAGCCAGGTCCCTGCGCTGAAAACAGTGCCGGGACCTCTGCACATGCGCGCTACAGTGGGCGCGCATGTGCAGTAGCTCCAGACGCCCAAACTGTGGGAGGGGCGCGAAGCACGCAGCCCCTAGCCCTGGCCGAATGGCCTCAATGGGGCTACGTGAATAAGGCTCACCTCCCACCCGACCGGACCCGACTCGACCTCTCTTCCCCCCCGCCCCCCCCCGACCCGACCCGACCTCCGCTCCCACTCCCGACCCCACCTACGTGCCCCGCACCCCCCACGACTCTCTCTCTCCCCCCCCCGCGACTCTCCCACCTTCCCCCCCCGACCTCCGCGACTCCCCCCCCGGACCTCCGCGACTCTTCCCACCCCCCCCGGACCTCCGCGATTCTTCCCCCCCCACCCCTGGACCTCCGCGACTCTTCCCAAACACCCTCCGGACCTCCACGACTCTTCCCCCACCCCCGGACCCCCGCGACCCCCCCCCGAGACCCGACGCTACCTACCTGTAAATCCAGCCCAAAGTCTTGGGCTCGGCCGCTCAGCCTCCTTCTCTCCCTTCCTTCCTTCCCTCCCTCCATCTTCTCTCCCTTCTCCCCCTCTCCCCCCCTCCCCCCTCCATCCCCCCTCCCTCCATCCTCTCTCCCTTCTGCCCCTCTCCCCCCCCTCCCGCCCTTCTCTCCCCCACTTTTCCTCCTCTCCCTCCCCCTTCCCCTACCACCCCTTCCCCCCCACCCCACCTCCTCCCCCACACCTCACCCTTCACACCCCCTCCTCCTCCCCCCCCACTTCCCCCCCACCTCCCCTCCTCCTCTCCCCCACCCCACCTCCTCCTCCTTCTCCAACCCCTACCCCCACCCCCACCTCCCCCCCACCCCTCCACCTCCCCCCCTCACTTCCCACCTCAACCCCTCCAACTCCCCCCCTCCACTTCCCACCCGCACCCCCACCTCCCCCCCACCCCCTCCACCTCCCACCCCCCCCCACCTCCACCCCAAGCCCCCCTCCACCCCCCACCTCCCCCCTCCTCCCCCCTCCACCTCCCCCCCATCCCCACCCCCCACCTCCCCCACACCCTCCAGCTTACAGTGTAAAGAAGAAAATACTTTAAAACAACAGAAACCAGAAGAGTATTGGTAACCAAGAACAAATATTATGAGCATGCAGTTAGTCAGAAATACAATCGTCAATTGAATAAACTTTAGTTTGCTGCTCAAGTTTTACAATAGGAGGACATGGGAATGAATAAATCGAATCCTTTCAATTATAACTTGTGTGGACTTTCACTCCAAATTACTTAAGAGGCAAATGGAATAAATAGAAGCTTCCCAATTTGGCTCTGCTGGATACAGTATTTGTTAGGGAACCTGGTTGAGTAACATAAGTGTATAAAAATGCCATCTTTGCCTTTTCCATAAGTATCATATCCTACGTGTCCTAACAGCATTTCTATTTAAGCTGTAGGTATGAACCACAATTTAAGCAAGTTATCGATGAAAAAGGTAGGAAATATAATTAGAGGTGTATTATCTAAGGATGGGAGTTCTGCAGTGAATCATTGAAGTTTAAGTGTTGTCGTGGCTATGAGTGGAGAGACTACTTTTAACTGATTCGTTTGGCCTCTCCTCTCTTTGGCAGGTTCATTTATAGGATGTGTTAACATTTAATAAGTGAGTTTCTGTAGCATGTGTGCAGCTGAAGGGGAAACAGTTTCTGTCATTTTAAAAATCCAGTGCATCCTGCTACATCCATATAAGGAACAAAAAGAGTTTGATGGAAAGTATTCATCAATCTTGAATTATGTGTGCTCTTGTCAGCATAGATTAGAAATTATATTCATACAGAATTGCTCCACATCTTTTATTTATGGAATAGATGAAATCTTTAATGTGATAACCAAGAAAAACAAGAAATAATTTCCGGATGGCAAACAGTAACTAGTGGGGTGCCACAGGGATCGGTGCTGGGGACTCAACTATTTACAATCTATATTAATGATTTGGATGAAGGGATCGAGTGTAATGCAGTCAAGTTTACTGATGATACAAAGATGGGTGAGAAAGCAAATTGTGAGGAGGACACAAAGAATCTGCAAAGAGATATAGACAGGCTAGGTAGTGGGCAAAATTTGGCAGATGGAGTATAATGTGGGAAAGTGTGAGGTTATCCACTTTGGTACAAAAAATAAAAAAGCAAATTATTATTTAAATGGAGGAAAATTACAAATTGCTGCAGTACAGAGGAACCTGGGGATTCTTGTGTATGAAACACAAAAAGTTAGCATGCAGGTACAGCAAGTAATCAGGAAGGCAAATTAAATTTTAGCCTTTATTGCAAGGGGGATGGAGTATAAAAGCAGAGAAGTCCTGCTACAACTGTACAGGGTATTGGTGAGGCCACACCTAGAGTACTGCATACAGTTTTGGTCTCCTTATTTAAGGAGGGATATACTTGCATTGGAGGCAGTTCAGAGAAGGGTCACTAGGTTGATTCCGGAGATGAGGGGGTTGACAATAAAGATAGGTTGAGTAGGTTGGGCCTATACTCATTGGAGTTCATAAGAATGAGAGGTGATCTTATTGAGACATATAAGATAACGAGGGGGCTCGACAAGGTGGATGCAGAGAGGATATTTCCACTCATAGGGGAAACTAAAACTAATCTCAGAATAAGGGACCGCCCATTTAAAACTGAGATGAGGAGGAATTTCTTTTCTCAGAGGGTTGTAAATCTGTGAAAGCTGGGTCATTGAATACATTTAAGGCGGGGATGGACAGATTTTTGAACGAAAAGGGAATAAAGGATTATGGGGAGCAGGCAAGGAAGTGGAGCTGAGCCCATGATCAAATCAGCCATGATCTTATTAAATGGCGGAGCAGGCTCGATGGGCCAAATGACCTACTCATGCTCCTATTCCTTCTGTTCTTATGTTATTATAGTCCAGGTTACAAATTAAATAAAATAAATATTTGTAGGATAGAACTCCCAAGATTTTTCTGCTGTAGACTTTGAAGTAATGCACACTAACACTAACAAATCAAAAGTGGATGACCCTTCCTGGAAGTAACATCAATGGTACTGTAAAAAACTAAATTCCCATGATGAAATAATTGTAGCTAGTTTGGATAATGATCTGATAACAGACTGAGAAATTATCTATATCTATGAGTATACTATTATGCTCATAATAAAGGATGAAACCGAGTACTGTATGCAATGAGTAAATGTGACCTTAGCTCCTTTAATTGAACTCCAGAGTGTTGGTACAGCGTGGGAGGCCTGCTTATACACAGTGCTCCCAAGAGATGCTGGGATCCCTTGGGATTCCAACAGGTAGGCCCACTGGAGGTGGTGTGGTACAGGTTGCCAAGGGTTACATACATAACATCACTCCCTCGTAAAGTCAATAGTACACTTATTTACAGGGTGAGACGATCTGGGGCTTTTCGCTCCCTTGTCGATCGTCTCGGTACAAATGCAGGTGTGAATGAGTTGGTTGGTTCTTCGCTGGGCTGCTGGGCAGCTGGCCTTGCCGGGCTGCTGGGGATAGTGAGTTCGGCTTCGTGGTCAACAGTGATGTCGGTTACCACTTGTGTGTGTGTGTTGGAGGGTCAAAGTTGATGGTGTCCTCTTCGGGTTGCTCGTAGCTGTTAGTGAATCGTAACTTGATTTGGTCCAAATGCTTTCTGCATGTTAGTCCATTGGCCAATTTTACCTGAAACACCCTACTCCCTTCTTTGGCTATGACCGTACCAGCAAGCCATTTGGGACCATGTCCATAATTGAGTAAAATACAGTGTCGTTGACCTCAATATCGCGTGACAAGTTTGCGTGATCATGGTACATGCTTTATTGATGCCGCCTGCCCTCGACGTGATCATGAAGATTAGGGTGGACAAGAGAGAGCCTTGTTTTGAGCACCCTTTTCATGAGCAGCTTGGCTGGGGGAACCCCAGTGAGCGAGTGGGGTCTGGTGTGGTAGCTAAGCAGGGCTCGGGACAGTCGGGTCTGCAGGGAGCCTTCCGACATGCGTTTCAAGCTTTGCTTGATGGTTGAACTGCCCATTCTGACTAGCTGTTGGATGCGGGCTTGAACGGGGCAGATGTGACATGCTTGATCCCATTGCGGGTCATGAATTCCTTGAATTCAGTGCTGGTGAAACACAGCCCATTGTTGCTGACAAGGACGTCAGGCAGGCCGTGTGTGGCAAACATGGCTCGTAGGCTTTTGATGGTGGCGGTGGACGTGCTTACAGAAATTATTACACATTCAATCCATTTTGAACATTTTGCCTAAAAATGGGCCCGCAAAGTCCACGTAGATCCTAGACCATGGTTTGGAGGGCCACGACCACAAACTTAGCGGTGCCTCTCTGGGTGCATTGCTCAGTTGAGAGCAAGTGTTGCACTGGCACATGCATGACTCTAAATCTGAGTCGCTGCCGGGCCACCACACATGATATCTGGCTATGGCTTTCATCATTACTATGCCTGGGTGGGTGCTGTGTAGGTCGCATATGAACGTTTCTCTGTCTTTCTTGGGCAAGACCACGTGATTACCCCACAAAAGACAGTCCACCTGTAGGGACATTTCGTCTTTGCACCTGTGGAACGACTTAATCTCTTCCTGCATCTCCGCTGGGATGCTAGACCAGCTCCCATGGAGGACACAGTTTTTTACCAGGGAAAATAAAGGATCCTGGCTGGTCAAGGTCCTGATCTGACAGGCCGTAATGGGTGACTTTTCATTTTCGAATGCATCCATTACCATAAGCAAATCTGCAGGCTGTGCCATTTCCATCCCGGTGATGGGCAATGGTAGCCGACTGAGAGCATCAGCGCAGTTCTCTGTGCCCGGTCTGTGACGGATTACATAGTTGTCTGCCAACAGTGTGAGCGCCCATCTTTGGATGCATGCAGAGGCATTGGAGTTAATCAATTTGCTCTCTGAGAATAGCGATATGAGCGGCTTATGGTCAATTTCTAGCTCAAACTTGAGACCAATCAAATACTGATGCATTTTTTTCACCCTGTAAACGCACGCCAGAGCTTCTTTTTCAATCATGCTGGAGGCCCTTTCGGTCTTGGACAGACTCCTGGACGCGTAGGCGACCAGTTATAAAATCCCCGATTCATTAGCCTGTTGTAACACACACTCGACCCCGCATGAAGACGCATTGCAAGCTAGCACTAGTCATTTACATGGGTTATACAGAACAAGCAGCTTGTTTGAACATAATAGATTTCTGGCTTTCTCAAAGGCAGCCCCTAGTGAAATCCCCCATACCCAGTTGTCTCCCTTGCGCAGTAGCACATGTAGGGGTTCTAGCAAGGTGCTTAAACTGGGTAGGAAATTACCAATATAGTTGAGGAGTCCCAGGAACGACCGCAGCTCCGTCACGTTCTGTGGTCTCAGCGCGTTCTTGATGGCCTTCCTCTTGGCATCGGTAGGTCTGATGCCATCTGCTGTGATTCTTCTTCCTAACAACTCGACCTCTGGTGCCAGGAAAACACACTTCGAGCATTTCAACCTGAGTCCCACGCGATCTAGACAACTTAGAACCTCTTCCAGGTTCTTCAAGCGTTTGACGGTGTCCCGACCTGTGATCAGTATGTCGTCCTGGAAAACCACGGTGCGTGGAACCGACTTTAGCAGGCTCTCCAAGTTCTGTTTGAAAATTGCCGCGGCTGAACGAATCCCAAATGGTCGTCTGTTATAGATGAATAGACCTTTGTGCGTGTTGATGCAGGTGAGGCCTTTCGAAGATTCCTCCAGCTCCTGCATCATGTAGGCCGAGGTCAGGTCCAACTTGGTGAACGTCTTTCCTCCAGCCAGGGTCGCAAATCCCTTGGGTAGCGGGTAGTGGTCTTGTAGCGAAAAGCAATTTATAGTTAACTTCTAGTCCTCACAAATTCTGACCGTGCCGTCAACTTTGAGTACCGGGACAATCGGACTGGCCCACTCGTTGAATTCCACCGGCGCGATGATGCCTTTTCGCTGCAACCTGTCCAACTCAACTTCCATTTTCTCTCGCATCATATATAACACCGCCCGTGCCTTGTGGTGGATGGATCGTGTACCGGGAACAAAATGGATCTGCCCCCGAGAAACTTCCAATGCCTGGCTCGAACGATGATGGGAATCTGTTCAGGAACTGGGCTCATGAGGCGTCGTCGATGGATGAAAGCCCTCGGATGTCGTCCCAGTTCCAGAGGATTTTTCCCAGCCAGCTTCTGCCGAACAGTGTGAAGCCATCCCCTGGCACGATCCATAGTGGGAGTTCGTGTACTGCTCCATCGTAGGAGACTTTTACTGCTGCGCTGCCAATTACAGGGGTCAGCTCTTTGGTGTAAGTTCTCAGCTTGGTGTGAATAGGGCTAAGCTTGAGCCTGTGTGCCTTGTTGCAGCACCCTCTGTCAAAGGCCTTTTTGCTCATTGTAGACTGACTCGCACCCGTGTCCAGTTCCATGGATACTGGAATTCCGTTCAGTTCAACTTTTAACATAACTGGTGGAGATTTCGTTGTGAAGGTGTGTACCCGTACACTTGCGCCTCCTCGGTTCGAGTCTCTAATTTGGCCTGATCCACCATGGATCGATCTTCCTCTGCAACTTGGTGGTTTGCAGGGTTTTCAGCTCACCTGCACTTTCGCTGGAGGTGTCCCATTGTTCAGCAGCCTTTGCACGCATAGTATTTGAAGCGGCATTGATGGGCCCGATGATCACCTCCACAACGCCAACAGGGTCTTAACTGCCTCGCATTAATGATTGATGACGGACTCTGGGCCATCTGAGGTCATGCAGCAGCCGGCGTGTACGTTCTGCCATATGCATTCTTGCTTGAAAACGACGTTATTTTGTGCACAGTACTAGCCGAAACCTCTTTATGCTGCGAAATTTGTTTGGTGTTATCGCTGGTGGACATAAATGCTTGGGCTACCGTTATGGCTTTGCTCCGGTTCAGTGTTTCAACAGTCAATAGTTTGCGAAGGATAACCTCATGGCCAATGCCAAGCACAAAAAAGTCTCTTAGCATTTGTTCAAGGAATCCATCGAATTCGCAATGTCCTGCAAGGCGCCTTAGTTCGGCGATGTAGCTTGCCACTTCCTGGTCCTCTGACCATTGACATGTGTAGAACCAATACCTCGCCATCAAAATGCTTTCCTTCGGATTTAGATGCTCTCGGACCAGCATACACAATTCTTCATAGAATTTGGTTGTTGGTTTCACTGGAGCTAGGAGATTCTTCATGAGGCCATAGGTTGTTGCCCCACAGACGGTAAGGAGGATCGCCCTTCCTTTGACTGCGTTCTCGTCCCCTTCCAGCTCGTTGGCCACAAAGTATTGGTCGAGTCTCTCCACGAAGGCCTCCCAATCATCCCCTTCTGAGAATTTCTTCAGGATACCAACAGTTCTTTGCATTTTTGTGCGGTTGTTCGTTAACTCGTCGCCAATTTTTGTGCTCATAATAAAGGATGAAACTGAGCACTGTATGCAATGAGTAAATGTGACCTTAGCTCCTTTAATTGAACTCCAGAGTGTTGGTACAGCGTGGGAGACCTGCTTATATACAGTGCTCCCAAGGGATGCTGGAATCCCTTGGCACTCCAACAGGTAGGCCTTCTGGTGGTGCTGTGATACAGGTTGCCAAGGGTTATATGCATAACATATACAGCACCAGTTACTGTTGGAACCGGAGAGTGTTGACTTTGTCAGCAATAAATAATGTTATTTGAAATAAAACGTAAAAGAGCCAAAGAGAGACAAAATAAGTCTGAGAATTTCTCCTGTAATCTACCATAAGAACAAAAGGTTCCTTTCTATCAACTGCAAGCTAATCCTTATTTAACAAAGTATATGATATGAGGACAAAATCCTGAGAGAAAGCACGCAATGCAGGTGAATCATGTAAAGGTAAGAGGGACAAAATCTGCTGAGTTTCTGTACCAGTAAGGCTATTTCCTAAATACCAATCAGACTGATCTTTTGCTCAACGCACTACACGGCCACCTCCCCCCCCCCGGCCACCTCACCCCCCGCCCCCACACCACTCCCACCCCCGCACACACCAACAACCAGCCTTGGGGATATGTGTGAAGGAGTTTCCAGGCAAAGAGTACAAGAGCAAAGTTGTTATGGCACGGTTGTACAAGGTAATGGTTAGGTCACTGTTAGAGTACTGTGTGCAGTATTGGGTGCCCCATAATAGAAATTAAAACCATTGAGAACATATTGCTTAGATTCACTAGGATGACACTAGGGATAAGATACTATGGTTAGGAGGAGAAAGTTGAGATATTGGGACTATGTCCTCTGAAATAGAGAAGGCTGAGAGAGGAATTAATAGAGGTTTAAAAAAATTATTAAGGTTTTTAAGGGATGACTAGGAAATTACTATTTCCGCTTGTTGGGGGTGGGGAGGGGAGGGGGGGGGGTGTGGGGGCTCAATGACAAAGGGAAGACAGTATACATGGACCGGAGTGCCGCAAGGGTTTCACAATAGCCCGGGCAGATTCCACCGGGCATTGTCAGGAATCCTGGACCCCCTGGATGTAGGAGAAGGGAGCACTATACTACAGTATGTAGACAATAACCTTATCGCTTCAAGTACTGAGCAACAGCATATGATAGCTCTGACTACAGTACTGGGAGCCTTATGGGACTCTGGGTTTAAGGCAAATCCTAGGAAAGCCCAGATGGGGAAGGAGGAGGTTACGTATCTGGGATACATAATAACCCAAGTGAAAAGACGCATGCCCGAAAATCGAAAGGGGAGGCTATTGAAACGATGCCCAGACAAGGGATGGTAAAAGGGGTCCGACAGGTATTAGGACTATTTAACTATTGTCGTAATTTTATCCCAGGGTTTATGAAAATAACCCAATCCTTACAGGATCTGGTAAAAGGAGGGAGACCATCCCAGGAGCCCGTAGACTGGGCTAGCCCCCAGGAGACGGCGGTCATACAACTGAAGCAAGCCCTTTGAGCACACCCGCTCTGGGACTGCCAGATCAGAATAGACCCTTCCACCTGTATATGTACCATAGTGAGAATCGTTACAATGCGGTGGTAACCAAGGAACACGGGGATAGGCAGAGGCCAGTGGCATACGACTCCACGAAACAAGTACCGGTGGCCGCCGGACTGTCCCGATGTGTCGTGGCTCTCGATTGTGCGGCGTGGGCCATGAGAGCCAGCGAGCCCATAGTGATGATCATGAAAGTCACCTTACACATGCTGGAATTACTTAACATGGGGAGGTTGAGAACCGTATTCGATGTATGGCGCGCCACTTGGGAAGCAATGCTCCTTACCCCGGAATAGTGTGGTAACTATAATAAAGGACAATGGAAATAACCCCGCAGGGTGGATAGTCACCGAAGGTAAAGAACACCAGTGTAGCCTCACAGGAAATGAGGGGGAAGGTAGACTGATTAGCGAAACCCCGCTTGAAGAAGCAGATATGGACCTCTATGTGGACGGATCCAGTTGATGTGCAGACGAAACACCACGAACTGAGTGGGCAGCAGTGGACGAGTCAGGAAAGGGGGACACTTAGAGGGAAACCTAATGGCTCAGGTAGCAGAATTGGTAGCCCTCACCAAAGCGCGAAAATTAACGGCAGGAAAGAGTCAACATATACACTGATAGCCGCTACGTCTTCGGGGTGGTACACGATTACATGACTGCTCGGAGGAGGCGTGGCTACATGACATCGGGAGGGGGACCCATCAGGCACGAAGAGATAATTAAGGAACTGGTAGGAGCATCCCTCCTCCCTCAGGAACATAAGAACATAAGAACATAAGAATTAGGAACAGGAGTAGGCCATCTAGCCCCTCGAGCCTGCTCCGCCATTCAAAAAGATCATGGCTGATCTGGCCGTGGACTCAGCTCCACTTAGCCACCCACTCCCCATAACACTTAATTCCCTTATTGGTTAAACATCTATCTATCTGTGATTTGAATACATTCAATGAGCTAGCCTCAACTGCTTCCTTCGGCAGAGAATTCCACTGATTCACAACCCTCTGTGAGAAGAAATTCCTTCTAAATTGGCTCCCCCATATTTTGAGGCTGTGCCCCCTAGTTCTAGTCTCCCCGACCAGTGGAAACAACCTCTCTGCCTCTATCTTGTCGATCCCTTTCATTATTTTAAATGTTTCTATAAGATCACCCTTCATCCTTGTGAACTCCAACGAGTAAAGACCCAGTCTACTCAATCTATCATCATAAGGTAACCCACTCATCTCCGGAATCAGCCTAGTGAATCGTCTCTGTACTCCCTCCAAGGCTAGGGTATCCTTCCTTAAGTAAGGTGACCAAAACTGCACGCAGTACTCCAGGTGCGGCCTCACCAATACCCTGTACAGTTGCAGCAGGACCTCCCTGCTTTTGTACTCCATCTCTCTCGCAATGAAGGCCAAAATTCCATTCGCCTTCCTGATTACCTGCTGCACCTGCAAACTAACTTTTTGGGATTCATGCACAAGGACCCCCAGATCCCTCTGCACTGCAGCATGTTGTAATTTCTCCCCATTCAAATAATATTCCCTTTTACTGTTTTTTTTTCCAAGGTGGATGACCTCACATTTTCCGACATTGTATTCCATCTGCCAAACCTTAGCCCATTCGCTTAACCTATCTAAATCTCTTTGCAGCCTCTCTATGTCCTCTACACAGCCCACTTTCCCACTAATCTTTGTGTCATCTGCAAATTTTGTTACACTACACTCTGTCCCCTCTTCCAGGTCATCAATGTATATTGTAAACAGTTGTGGTCCCAGCACCAATCCCTGTGGCACACCACTAACCACCGATTTCCAACCCGAAAAGGACCCATTTATCCCGACTCTCTGCTTTCTGTTAGCCAGCCAATTCTCTATCCATGCTAATACATTTCCTCTGACTCCGCGTACCTTTATCTTCTGCAGTAACCTTTTGTGTGGCACCTTATCGAATGCCTTTTGGAAATCTAAATACACCACATCCATCGGTACACCTCTATCCACCATGCTTGTTATATCCTCAAAGTATTCCAGTAAATGAGTTAAACATGATTTCCCCTTCATGAATCCATGTTCAGTCATAAAAATTAGAGCGCATCTGAAAATCACTGACCAACACCAGCAGCAGAGAAAGGCCTGGGCAGACCAAGCCGCCAAACAGGCAACTGGACTAGATATGACTAGTAATGCCCTGATTGGCTCATTTACTACCCAAAAGGAGGAGAGAAACATACTCAAGGTACAGGGAGAATCCACCCCACAAAAAACAGAGGAATGGGAACAGAACGGAGCTTAAAAAGGGGCGGATGGATTTTTAATGAACAATAACAATGTAGTGGCCCCAGAGTGTATCCAGCAGAACTGATTGAGTCTCTATCACGGATAGACCCATACCGGTAGGTCCGGCATGATCAGCTCCATGTCGCGATGCTGGTGGTGGAAGGGAATGGGTAGAGACATAGAAAACCGTTGTAGGGGATTTATAACATGCGCAAAACATAACCCAGGGAAGAAGATAAAAGTCCGGATGGGACATCAAACACGCCCCAAAGGACCCTGGGAAGCCTTACAAATAGATTTTACTGGGCCATTGCCCAGCCAAAGGGGAAAAATGTACTGCCTGGTAATAGTAGACCAGTTCGCAAAATGGGTAGAAGCTTTTGCCACTAAGAACTGCATTGCCGATACAATAGCTAAAATCCTGGCTGAGGAAATAATACCTCGGTGGGGAATGCCACTACAGTTGTACTCAGATCATGGTACACATTTTATGGAAACAAAATCATGAAGCAAGCTTGCGCCCTGTTCGGGATTAAACAAAAATGTCACATCCCATACCACCTGGAGCACTCTGGATTGGTAGAGCGAATGAATAGGACCTTAAAAACAGCACTGGCTAAGGCAATTGAGGAGACCGGACAAGGGTGGGTTGAGTTACTACCACGAATCCGAATTGTCATGTATCTCGCACTACTGTACATAACTGTATCTTACCATGCTATACATGACTGTAACTGGATATGACCTGTAACCACAAGCATACCTTACCACCAGGGGTGCACTTGCAGGAGACACTGCATACCTGCTCCACGCAGGTATATAAAGGCAGGTCTCAGGCAAGTGTGGCATTCGAGTGCTGTGAAATAAAGGTGCAGGTCCTGAGTGACCTTGACTTCAGCATGTGCCTCGTGTAAATCTGTACTGCAGGGACAGGACTTTTCAGTGGCTATGAGTTACGGGATCACAGAATCCACAGAGTGGCGACCAACGGTTCAGATGAAAAATACAATGCTGGAGACAATTGGGAGGACTTTATAGAAAGGCTCCAGCAAAGCTTTGTAACTAAAGACTGGTTGGGCGACGATAAGGCAGACAAGAGAAGAGCCTATCTCTTGACCAGCTGTGGCTCGAAAACATACGCCTTAATGAAGGACCTGCTGGCACCCGAGAAACCAGCAAGCAAGTCGTTTGAAGAGTTGAGCACACTGGTAAGAGACCACCTGAAACCAGCGAGCAGCCTACACATGGCCAGACACAGATTCGACAACTACAGACGCTGTGTGGGCCAGAGCATACCCAACTTTGTGGCGGAACTTCGGAGGCTGGCTAGTTTATGTGAGTTCTCCGATGAACTAAGGAAAGAAGTACTGAGAGACTTTTTTATTGAAGGAATAGGCCATGCATGCATATTCTGAAAGCTCATAGAGACCAAGAACTTGAACCTAGAGGCAGCAGCATTGGTCGCACAGACATTCTTGGCAGGAGGAGAAGAAACGAGGTTGATCTATACTGCGGGTACGACAACGAACGAAACATCGGAACAAGGGGTTCACAGCGTAAAACAAGCCGCTACCCTGACAGACAGATAAAGGCAGGAGAGCAGGCCCTCAACAGCAGGCAGTGGTGCCAGAAGCCATCAAGGGCCACATGAATGGCCGTTCACACCTCATCAACCCACAATGCGAGTAATCAACTACAAACTGAGAGAAGCTCAAGAGAGATCAGCCAGACGCAGCTCATCCTTCGGAAACAATGGAAGCGGTCTGTGCTGGAGATGTGGGGGAAGGCACTCATCAAGGGGGTGTCAATTTCAGCATGCTGTTTGCAGAAACTGCAACTATACAGGGCATCTGGCGTATGTGCAGAAAAACAGCAGCTCGGCTGGCATACGAATTGGAAGGGTCAGAAAGCGGACCAGAAGATGGTGTGGACAGTGCCCGGGACACCGAGGTACAGCGGATCAACACGATCAATGTCCACTTTTCTTACAACAAGATGCCTCCAATAATGATGAGGGTCCTACTCAACGGGATACCCATCAACATGGAACTGGATACGGGAGCGAGTCAATCTCTCATGAGCGTTCAACAATTTGAACGGCTGTGGCCGCACAAAAGCAACAGGCCAAAACTCACAAGGGTCGACACCAAACTAAGGATCTATACCAAAGAAATCGTCCCAGTCCTTGGCAGCGCCATGCTCTCAGTCACATACAAAGGTACGGTGAACCGACTTCCCCTGTGGATTGTCCCCGGAGATCGCCCAGCACTGTTGGAAAGAAGCTGGCTGGCAAAACTAAATTGGAAATGGGATGATGTTCACGCCATGTCGTCAGAGGAATGGACATCCTGCTCAACAGTTCTAAGTCAATTTGAACATCTCTTTCAGCCAGGTGTGGGCACCTTCAATGGGGCTAAAGCTAAAATCTACATCATACAGGATGCTAGACCAGTCCATCACAAGGCTAGAGCTGTGCCCTATGTGATGAGGGAAAAGATTGAACATGAACTGGACAGGCTTCTGCGGGAAGGCATTATCTCACCCGTGGAATTTAGCGACTGGGCAAATCCCATCATCCCAGTCATGAAGCCTGATGGATCCGTACGAATCTGTGGGGTTTACAAATCTACCATAAACAGAGTCTCCCTACAAGACCAATACCCGCTGCCCAGAGCGGAGGACTTATTTGTCACATTGGCTGGCGGAAAACTTTTCTCAAATCTAGACCTCACATCTGCGTATATGACGCAAGAACTGACCGAAGAGTCTAAGCTACTCACCACCATCAACACACATCAAGGCCTTTTCATGTACAATCGATGCCCATTTGGCATCAGGTCGACAGCTGCTATATTCCAGCACAACATGGAGAGTCTGCTCAAGTCAATCCCGGGGACGGTTGTGTTTCAAGACGACATACTCATCACGGCAGGGACACCGACTCCCATCTCCGTAATTTGGAGGAAGTACTAAAGCGGTTGGATCAGGTCAGCCTAAGAGTTAAGAAATCCAAGTGTCTGTTTCTCGCGCCCGAGGTTGAACTTTTGGGCAGAAGGATTGCCGCTGATGGAATCCGCCCAACAGAGTCCAAAACCGAAGCAATTCGTCTGGCACCCAGGCCCCGGAATGTCTCGGAACTACGCGCCTTCCTCGGGCTACTCGCTTACTTTGGGAACTTTATGCAGAACTTGAGCACGCTGCTGGAGCCTCTACACATGCTCCTCAGAAAGGGGTGCGATTGGTTTTGGGGTGACGCCCAGGAACGCGCCTTCAATAAGGCACGCAACTTCTGTGTTTCTGCAGTGTTTTGGCTTTTTTTGATCCAGGTAAAAAGCTAGTTCTTACATGTGATGCGTCAGCGTACGGGGTCGGGTGCGTTTTACAGCATGTCAATGGTGAGGGTAAATTACACTTTCGCGGGCGGAGCGTGGGTACGGAATAGTGGAGAAGGAGACGCTCGCGTGCATGTACGGTGTCAAAAAGATGCACCAATACCTTTTCTTGGCCAAGTTCGCATTAGAAACCGACACAAACCCCTCACGTCCCTGCTATCTGAGAGCAAGGCAATAAATGTCAACGCCTCGGCGCGCATTCAACGGTGGGCACTTATGCTGGCGTCTTTCAATTACACAATGAGGCACAGACCAGGCGCTCAGCAGGCTACCCCTGGTGACCACGGAAGGGTCTGACGTACAGGACTGTGAGATAGTCATGGCAATCAATGCCTTTCAGTCCACAGGTTCGTCCATGACGGCTCGCCAAATCAGAGCCTGGACGACCAGCGACCCCATGTTATCCCTAGTCAAAAGATGTGTCTTAACCGGTGACTGGGTAGAGGCTCGTGATGCCTGCCCCGAGGAGATCAAACCTTTCCATAGGCGCAAGCATGAATTATCACTACAGGCAGACTGCCTGATGTGGGGCAGCCGAGTAGTTATGCCTCTGCGAGGCAGAAAGGCATTTGTCCGGGAGCTCCACCGTGAGCACCCGGGGATCGTTCTCATGAAGGCCGTAGCCAGATCCCACATCTGGTAGCCTGACATTGATGCGGACTTGGAGCTCTGCGTTCAACGGTGGTCGTGGGTGTATGTAGACTATGCGGGCCCATTCATGGGCAAAATGTTCCGTGTAGTTGTAGATGCATTTTCTAAGTGGATCGAATGCACCATTTTAAACTTGAGCACCACCTCCACCACTGTGGAGAGCCTTGGAACCATGTTTGCAACGCACGGCATTCCTGACATATTGGTCAGTGATAATGGTCTGTGCTTCACCAGCGCAGAATTCCAAGATTTTAAAGTTGACCACAGTATAAATCACGTTAAGATGGCACCGTTCAAGCCGGCCTCCAATGGCCAGGTGGAGCGAGCAGTGCAAATCATTAAACAAGGCATGCTTAAAATCCAAGGTCCCACGCTGCAGGGCCGCCTGTCGTGACTGCTGCTGGCATACAGATCTCGTCTGCATTCGCTGACTGGGTTTCCCCCCGCGCAATGATTGATGAAATGGACCTTGAAGACAAGGCTCTCGTTAATCCTCCCAGACATGCATGAAATCATTGAGGCAAAGCGCAGGAAGCTAACTGAGTACCGTGACCGAAATTTGAGGGGGAGATGGAATGAGATAGGGGACAAAGTGTTTGTGCTAAACTATGGCAGGGGTCCCAAATGATTTGCAGGGACAGTAACAGACAAGGAAGGAAACAGGCTACTGGTGGTACAAATGGACAATGGCCAAACCCGCTGGAGGCATGTAGACCAAGTAAAAAGTAGATTCACCAACAACACTGCAGAACCAGAGGCAGATTACAATGTGGAACTCACACCACACCTGGTGGACAGACAGAGGGAACAACCTGAGGAAAGGGCAATCTCAACAGACAGCCCAGGCGAGATACCAACAATCATACTGAACCAAACAGAGAGCCCAGGCGAGATACCAGCAATCACACCGAAAGAACAACAGGCACCAAGGCAAACAACTGAACCACAACTAAGACGCTCCATGCGAGAGCGTAAACCACCTGAGAGACTGAATCTATAAAGACATAAGACCTTGGGGGAGGGTGATGTCATGTATCTCACACTACTTGTACATAACTGTATCTTACCATGCTAAACATGACTGTAACTAGATATGACCTGTAACCACAAGCATACCTTACCACCAGGGGTGCACTTGCAGGAGACACTGCATACCTGCTCAACACAGATATATAAAGGCAGGTCTCAGGCAAGTGTGGCATTCGAGAGCTGTGAAATAAAGGTGCAGGTCCTGAGTGACCTTCACTTCAGCATGTGCCTTGTTGAGTCTGTACTGCAGGGACAGGACTTTACACTAATGAAATTAAGAGCAACCCCTAACCGGACTACCGGACTGACCCCCTTTGAACTAATGACAGGAAGAGCCATGAGGCTGCCAGAAGTGTTGGTTACCGGGAGTGAAGACGTAGGACCCTATAAGGACAAGATACGGAGGTTCGTGATGGAACTCTGTCAACAATCACATGAGTTACGAGCACAAGCCAGAGACCAACAAACTGTTAGGGATTTAGGAAGGGACACGAAGGAACAAAAGGCTCAGGTACCACAAATAGTGAGCTAGGTCATGGTAAAGATAAATCCTGAAAGACTCGGGTTCTCACCAAAATGGACCGGACCCCACCAGGTGATCATGGTTAGCAATACATGCACCTGCATAGACATGGGAGGTATCGGCAAATGGAAACACTGGACTCAGTTGAAAAGAAATGGATCCTAACCAACCGGTGGCCACCGGGAAATGTTATGTTTTACAGGATTTTATCCCTCCTTGGAGCAGGAACATCCACTGACGGAGGAAGTAACGGACATCAAGGCCTGCATTACAGGGATTCAGAAAACATTAGTTGCAATGCGGATTCAGGAACCCTAATGGTGATAGTCGGCACAATGGTGGATTTAAATTGCAGCATTGGATGAACGGGCATAAAACAACTTAACAGAGAATCTAACCGACAGTGGGGGTGGACCACTAACGAGGGCATAACACTAGCAGTAAACGAGACCGTGGTGTGCGTTGTATTCGAGGAAGAATGAGGAAATTGCACCCACAGGGAGGGGGTACAGATAGGGTGCACGCCTGTCTTCACTCAATTTTCCGCAAAACCATGATAAGGGGATACCAGGTGGAAGATATGTCAGGCCTCCCCGTGCATGGGTACTGAATAGTGGTGTTGGGACATCCTTATCCAAGATAGAACCCCCACCAGTGCCCCGACAAACACTCTAGGTGACAATGACTCTCCCCAGTACAATCACGCAAGCCCCTCCGACATGTCCACTCATGAGAGCTGGAGCCAAAGGGGGGCTAGTAATAATGGAAACTAAGGAAAAGATAGATTTTGGGGTACGTCAACAAATACTTACAGTGGTCTTACATCTAACAGATATCACCCTTCCTAGCTTTTGTGGGAAAAAACCATAAGCTTATACCAGAACCTGATCCAACGAGTCCTCGAAGGCCCGGGATCCACGACCATGAGATTTAATATCAGAAAGGGAACGGAACGAGGTCGGACGTAAAGGGGAATATTGGAAACACTAGGCACGGATTATGCGGCGGGGGTTGCAATGGTAAATACTATAGACCTGTACGCGATAGACGACCGAGTTAACACTTTAATGCAAACCTTAAGGGGTTTATTGGGGAGGGAAATAGATAGCCAAGCCCTACAAGCGCGGTTGGGAGATGGCGCGGAAGGGGAACTGTTACAAGTGGCCCACACATTACAGGAACATGTCAATACCATAAATTTGATCCACGCAATGGGAAACGACCTAAGTAAACGATTGCAAGCCGAAATAGTTTGCTCCGGGCATGGATACTTAGTGAGATACAACGTAATCTGGAGCAACTCCAAAATGGGTACATACCAGATTGGATCCCGAATAACATATTTAACAATTGGATTTTAGACAAAAACATGAATAACACGTGCGAGGTTCGAAAAAATAGCCACACATGGGTGCCAAAATTTAAATGTATTACTGGACATGTGAATATGATCGGCTTCGTGTTATCAATACCACAGTATGATGTAATAAAGGGATACCAAACTGATAATATTGGAGAAGTAAGATACCGAACATGATTGCGTTACCGTGAACCCTCCAGACATGTGATTAAAAATAACAATAATGCCAAAGGCATTGACATAACAGACTGTTATAAAAATAACCAAGTGATCTTGTGTCGAGGTACGCCAAGAATGCCGGAGGATGATTGCGAATTCCACTAAACTAACGGATGCACGCTGAGTATTACCCCCCGGGACGTGTTTCCGAAACAAACGCCACTCCACAAGGGAAGGGAGACTGGTGCGTGAACACAGGAGCAACCAATCTGACGATTAAGACCAAGGGAGAAGTCACTTCCTGCGCCATCATCAGACCTAACTTTTGCTTCAGCACCATGGGGGAGATAGACATAAATGGATACCGCATACACCCCGAAACAGTGGAATGGACCACGGGATGGTCACGGACACCATCTGAGAAGGATACGAGAAGACGGGATGGGAACCGCAAGGAAGGCAAATACCTGAACTAAGTGAGGACCAATTGCAACTGGTGCAAGGAATCCAAAACCAAAGACAACGATATATCCGGCTAATGGAAGAAATAGACAACCTACAAAGAGACACTAATGCGATGCTGGCCAACCAGCCTTGGTACTCAAAACTGTGGGACATTGGACTTAATATTCAGATCCATCCATGGATAAGGATTATATCACATGTACTTGTTGTAATATAGGGTGTGGTCCTGATAATATTGGTGGGGTTAAGCTGTGCACAAATCAATCGGGGCAGGCGACACGCTATGGCACGCACCATGATAAAAGCAATGAGGGACAGAAATTCGAACAGACCAGCAGAAAGGATTTACCTTATATAGTCCTGGGAGGAAAGTCACAGGAGGTCCTGAAGTTTGGGAAATGGCCACCTAGATGGACAGACATACGTGGGACTCACCCACAGGGAAGTAGCGTTCGGGGAATATGGCCCACTTGGCATATAGCCAAGGGCCAAAAAGGGGAATTTTAAGAGGAAAAATAGATTTGGCATTAGGGATATATACGAAATGTTTTAAGTCAGTTAGCCAGTAAAGGTGTATAGCTGAAATCCTTGGCATTCAAAGTAAATGTACAATTCAGACAGCCTATCTCCAATACTCCATAAACCTCACTGTTTCCCAATGATTTATTAGCATATTGGAATGTTATCTTATCTCTCTTGTCTTGACCAGATGGAGTTTTTCCATTGTCACTTTAGACTCCTTGCCCTGTTTATCTGCCCCTCTGGATTTCCTGTGATGGGGCTTCCTGTAATTAATCATTTTGATATATTTGAAGGCCGCCAGGTCAGCACATTCTAATAAGATGAGGTCACCTTAGAGAAGGCCTGAAACTGTCTTAAGACACTGGTCTGTCAATCCAATGTATTACTGATAAGGTTACCAATCAGGAGTCGTGGTAGGTTGTATTGGGGAAGTAAAGGGGTCATTGAAATTGTATCAAAAGATGTATGAATTTGCTGTTCGCAGAGCGTTTCCACTCACAGGTGGCTGTGTTGAGAAATTGCTCCCGGACCATTCGTGATTAAAGATCAGTGAACCTTGCCTTCCGTCTCCGTCTATTAACTTTGAGGGTTGCTGCATGGATTGGGATGAGTGTCGACCCCTTATATCAGGGGGTCCGCTCGTGGAAAGAGAAGCCTTTCCACTATCTCCCTACACCAGCCTGCTGTATTAAGTACTTCTGACCCCAACTACAGGCAGACGAGGGGTAGCAGTGAATAATGAGGCAGTGGTGGTAAGCTTCTGATGCCCATGTTGGATGGAGTGAGGCTAATATTTGACACCTATCCCTCTCTTCTGCTTCCATACCTGTTCCCATGGCTCAGTAAGAGATTTTCCTTTAGATTTTACAAAAAAATCTTCAGGGAGTTTCTGCCCCTTTAAGGCAGCCACCTGGTCTTCCTGGTGTGACTTGAGTTTTGCTTCCTGGCAGTGGCAGGCTCTCCCTGTGTGGTAGGAGATACTATTAGTGCTCCACCCGGTATCTATAATCAGCCCTGAACTGGTCAGGATCGGGGCAGCGGCCGGATGTCCTTCACAAACCACATCAGCAATGGACCTGGCAGGAAATCCAGCCCACAAACTGTTAAACATCAATTAAGAGAACCTTCATCAGTTGGAACTCAAACTCCGCCCATTCCCAATGAATGTCCAAGAAGGTAGTTACCTGAATAAGTCACAAATATCTGATAATTTAACTATTGGAAATAAATAGACCACAGATTTCACACATTGTCAATGCCTGGTTTTCATCCAACTTGCTAAATATGGTATTATATGTAATGCTCGAATATCTTGACTCCCCTGATCTCAGAATGCCCACCACTATTCCCATCCCTTCTTCCACATCATCAATTTTCCAATCTCCTCTCTGCAACATCTGTATGACGTTTAGCATAAATATTTCTGATCTGTGCACAGAAGGAAGATGTTAATTTATTTGGATTTTTCACGTGGATATAAACAATGAAACAAATTACAAATGTTTAAGTTCAGTTTTATTTATTTTTACCCCCAAATGACCTGTGGTGAAGTCAAATTCATTTCACGTGTTCTGGAATGGGGGAAGTTTATATACACTGAAAGTTCTCGGATCAACACAAAGTGACAGACTGAATATTATTCTACTGTTGCACATACACTTGGGAAAATAATATCCATACTGACTGCGAAGGAGAATGGCATGGAAATTACAGTCAAATATTAGCATACAAAAGCTTATCGACTTTATATGAAATTCCTTTTTCAGCTATGTTACATGGAGCTGTTACTTTAATCATTAAAATAGCAGAGAAAGGAGATTAGTATGAACATACTAAAAAATGGTGCACCAATATTTGCACAGTGCGATTTCAACGACTATACCTTTAATTCAAAATGTGTTAATTTAAAGAAAGATGGGCACAGTATGAGTATTAGATAATTATGGCATTGCATTTAAAATATGGAATCAATGTTGTTTTTCAGTAAACTTTATATTTGCTAAAACAGATGAATACAGAAGACAGATTTCATTATCGAGGAAGCATTACCCCATATACGGTAAAGTAAGTAAGACTAAGTAAGATAATCAAACCTTCAATTTCATTTATCCAGATGCCTAATTTTGGAAATCTCCTCAACTTGGCAAATTTATAAGAATATCACAACAGCGACCAACAAATGAACAGATTTAAATAAGGGATGGACAGTTGGAGACTGATGAAATGCCACTATGGTAACATGCTAGGAACACGTTGTTATTATGGGTACTCTCTTCGAATCTTAATGACAGTCTTTAAATGTTATTTTGCAAAGGGAGTGCAAATTTAACAGCCGTAACTATTGTACCACATAATGCCATCATGTAAGCAACAAAATATAATATTTCTGAGACAAGTGTTTTTTGCCATGATATTTCCATGTTGTTATCAAAAAAGGGGGCTTCATAAACTAAAGTTATTCTCTTTTGAAACAGCACCATTTCTTTTTAAAGAAAGGGCTCAATAAACTAAGTACCAGGTATATAATTGGCTGAAATTACAGTATATTTCAGGATATTTAAGACTGGTCTTTTTCCGTTTATATCCACATGAAGTATCATGATATTTATTTTCATTCTCAGTATGTACTGAATATAGTTTAACTGCGTTCATAGACACTTTACATAGGGAGTACAATATTTCCATGTGAGCATTAAACTCATCCCAATTTCTGGGCACAGTGAAGCAGGGAAAAATGCCTTGGTCCTACATATTATGAAGTTTAAAATGCTATGTTAAAATGCTCCTGGAGCCATCGCTTGGAAGGCTATGTTTCAAAATATTTTTATTATAATAATGTTTTTTACAATTGCTGGAGAAATTATAGATAATCTTTGGAAGTTGGTCCAAGCTGGATGGGATATCTAAAATATAAGCATATAGAAAGTGCAGGATAGAGATGAGTCAGTTTGGTGTTTATTTTCTAGTCCTAAATATAACTGCATTCAAATGATCTTTAGTATTAATAAAAACAGACAGGGCCAATGTCAACACCAAATTCCTGATCTTCAGCACCAATATCAACAGGTGCAAAGTCCACTATAGGCAGACGAATAGTTTTTTCTGTTTTGTATTCAAAGATAGTCTTGCCCCACTCTCCAGTGTGTTTCTGTGAGAAAACAGGATTAAAGATTACTTCAGTAACTGTGAAATTGTTATATTATTATTGTTACCTAGTGCATAGTAAGTTACAACAGTGATAACTAAACATATACAATATTAAAATATTAATTAGTAAATAATACATTAGACATGGTGCAAAGGTGATTTTTCTCTATGTAATATATATATTTGAGGCAACTGTTGTTTTCTTATTTACTAGCTGGACGAGCTTTGCTTGGAGAGCTTGAAGCATCACCACCACAACCACCATCGCCACCAAAAGGACAAGGGAAAAAGATCAAAAGGACAAGTACCGGCAGAGGTAACAATGTGAGGACGGGAAGAGAAGTCATTGGTGCTGATACTCTGTTGTCTTAAAACAGTGTTCTGTTGTTCATTTGTGTAGTAATGAATTCAGTTTTCTGGTTGTAATTATTTTATTCTTTAACCAGCATAGAATGCAATTTATAAGCAGAGTATAGTCACAGATAGAACATGCAAATCTAGGCATAGGTCATTTTGTACTGCTTGAACAAAGGAAAAAGCTTATATTTATACACTGTTTTCTTATCAAACTAGAGCAGGCATTGCCTAATTTGGTAGTATCTGGCAACTGCATAGTTCAGAGACACATCTCTGCATTTTCTACAATACACAACAACGTCAGAAGCTCATAAAAAGACTGTGGCCTTGCTGTGGGAAGCATAAACCTTCTAGTATCTAGACTTTCTTATCATACCATAACATTTCTAATCTAAACATGCTATTATGAAAATATCCAAGGCCAGTTGTTTGCAAACATCTGCTGCTGCTAAGTGACATCTGTATCTCTCTCTCCCCCTCTCTCTCTCCACTGATATCAACCACATTTTTTTTCTTTTCAAATGAACTAAATCTTTCAGAAGCTGAATTAACCAAGTTCCATGTGCCAACAACTCTGGCTGCGATCCCATAGATAAGAGCAGAACCAAGCAAAGGCAGTCCCACACAGCTAGGCAACAAAAGAGAGATATTGGAGGAGGATGGTGTGGTTGCTAAATGTCAAAGGCTGCAGACAGTTCAAGAAGGATAAGGAGGGATAGTGCACCACAGTCACTGTTACAGTCACATAGGACATAATTTGTAACTTTGATTAGGACCATTTCAGTGCTGTGACAGGGGTGAAAATATGATTGGAAAATATGAGCATGGATTTGGGAGGCGACATGTTCAAGGACCTTGCAGAGGAAAGGAAGGTTGCAGATGGGGTCGAGAGTGTTTTTTTTAGTAGAAGGCTATGATAGAAATTTTGAAAAGGAGGGGACAATACTTGAGGCGAATGAACCATTTACAATGTCAGCCTGCATGGGTACTAGGAAGGGAAGTTGGGTGGTCAGCTGTTTAGTGGGAATGGGGTCAAGAGAACAGGAGGTGGATCTCATGGACAAGATGTGCTTGGAGAGGGCATGAGAGGAGATGGGAGAGTTTTTTGTTCTAGAGGCAGATGCAGAAGGAAGTGAGGTAGAAAGGGGTTTAGGGGATGTGGGTAGTGTGGGATACAAGGAAGTGATGGACTTGTCTGTGACAGAGACCATGGAAGTAACAAGATCATGGGAGATGGCAAGTCCAAGGGGTAGTCATTCACATGGGATAGGAGATTTTATATGGAGGGAGAGTATATAGGAGTATAGGCGGGTACTGAATTGAGAGAAGATTTAGTAAGGGAGGCTGAGGTGGATGTTGAAATCAGCGAGGATAAGTATCAAGGCTGAGGGAGAAAAGGAGAGAGGATATTGCAATGAAAAACTTGGGATGGGGCTTTGTAGGTTGGTAGACATTGACAATTTTTGACAGGAATGGAGAATGGTGATGTGCTCAAAGAAACAGAAGGTACCAGAGGAGTCAATGGAATGACCAAGGTGTGACTTGCTGATAAAAGCCACATTAATACTGCAGAGGTTTGAGTAGGCCAAGTAGCCAGGTAGAGAGGCTTTGGAAAGAGACAAAAAGGGTAACTTCCTACAATCCAAGGTTCAGTCAAAACCAGGATATTAATGCAATCATTCATAATCAGATCTTGGATGATAGGGACATTTTTTGAAGTGAACTGACATGTGGAAGGAAGTGAGGAGAGGTGAGGTGTGAGTGTCTGCCCTTGTCATTGAGGCAGCATTTAACCGAATGTGACATCAAAGATCGATCGTAAAATTGAAGTCAATTGGAATCAGGAGAAAACTCTCCACTGGCTGGAGTCATATCTAGCACAATTGAAGATGATTGTAGTTGTTGTAGGTCAATCATTTCAGCCCCAAGACATCGCTGCAGGAGTTCTTCAGGGCAGTGTCCTAGGCCCAACCATCTTCAGCTGCTTCAGCAATGACCTTCCCTTCATCATAAGGTCAGAAGTGGGGATGTTCACTGATGATTGCACAGTGTTCAGTGCCATTTGCAACTCCTCAGATAATGAAGCAGTCCCTGCCCAAATGTAGCAAGAGCTTGATGACATTCAAGCTTCAGTTGATAAGTGGCAAGTAACATTCGTGCTGCACAAGTGCCAGGCAATGACAATCTCCAACAAGAAAGAGTTTAACGACCGCCCCTTTACATTCAACAGCAATATCATCACCAAATCCCCCACTATCAACATTCTGGGGTCATTATTGACCAGAAACTTAAATGGACCAGCCACATAAATACTATGGATACAAGAACAGGTCAGAGGCTGGTTATTCTGCAGTGAGTGTCTCACCTCCTGACTCTCCAAAGCCTTTCCACCATCTACAAGGCACAAGTCAGGAGTGTGATGGAATACTCTCCACATCACTGTATAAGTGCAGCTCCAACAACACTCAAGAAGCTTGACACCATCCAAGATAAAGCAACCCACTTGATTGGCACCCCATCCACCACCTTAAACATTCACTCCCTGCACCACAAATGCACCATGGCTGAAGTGTGTTCCATCTACAAGATGCATTGCAGCAACTCACCAAAGCCTCTTAAACTCACCACCTAGAAGGACAAGGGCAGCAGGTGCATGGGAACACCACCATCTCCAAATTCAACTCCCAGTTATGCTTCCAGTCTCCCTGACGACTACATGTGCGGGAACTGCATCCACCTGCAGCACCTGACAGACCGCATTGCGGCACTGGAGCTATGGGTGAATTTACTCTGGAGCATCCACAATGCTGAGGTTGTCGTGGATAGTACGTTTAGTGAGTTGGCTACACCGCAGGTAAAGAGTACACAGCCAGATAGAGAATGGGTAACCGACAGGAAGAGCAGTGGAAGGAAGGTAGTGCAGGGTCCCCTGCAGTTATCCCCTGCAAAACAGATACACCAATTTGGGTACTGTTGAGGGGGATGACTCATCAGGGGAGAGCAGCAGCAGCAAAGTTCATGGCACCATAGGTGGCTCTGCTGCAATGGACAGGAAAACGAGTGGAAGAGCTATAGTGGTAGGGGTTTCTATTGTAAGGGGAATAAATAGACGTTTCTGCAGCCGCAACTGAGACTCCAGGATGGTATGTTGCCTCCCTGGTGCAAGGGTCAAGGATGTCTTGGAGCGGGTCAAGGGCATTTTGAAGGGGGAGGGTGAACAGCCAGTAGTCGTTGTGCATATAGGTACCAATGATATAGAGAAAAAACGGGATGAGGTCCTACAAGACGAATTTAGGGAGCTAGGAGCTAAATTAAAAAGTAGGACCTCAAAAGTAGTAATCTCAGGAGTGCTACCAATTGCCACATGCTCGTCAGAGTAGGAATTGCAGTATAGCTCAGATGAATATGTGGCTTGAGGGGTGGTGCCGAAGGGAGGGATTCAAATTCCTAGGACATTGGAACCAGTTCTGGGGCGAGGTGGGACCAGTACAAACCGGTCGGTCTGCACCTGGGCAGGACCGGAACCAATGTCCTAGGGGGAGTGTTTGCTTTGCTAGTGCTGTTGGGGAGGAGTTAAACTAATATGGCAGGGGGATGGGAACCGATGCAGGGAGAAAGAGGGAAGTAGAATGGGGGCAGAAGCAAAAGATAAAAAGAAGAAAAGTAAAAGTGGAGGGCAGAGAAACCCAAGGCAAAAAGCAAAACAGGCCACATTACAGCAAAATTCTAAAGGGGCAAAGTGTGTTATAAAGACAAGCTTGAAGGCTCTGTGCCTCAATGCGAGGAGTATTCGGAATAAGATGGACGAATTAACTGCGCAGATAGCAGTTAATGGATATGATGTAATTGGCATCACGGAGACATGGCTACCAAAGGGCAGAAAACGCCAGTGGGAGTTGTATACAGACAACCAAACAGTAGTAGTGAGGTTGGGGAAAGCATCAAACAAAAAATTAGGGATGCGTGCAAAAAAGGTACAGCAGTTAATATGGGCGACTTTAATCTACATATTGACTGGGCTCATCAAACTGGTAGCAAAGCGGTGGAGGAGGATTTCCTGGAGTGTATTCGGGATGCTTTTCTCGACTAATATGTCGAAGAACCAACTAGAGGGCTGGCCATCCTAGACTGGGTGATGTGTAAAGAGAAAGGACTAATTAGCAATCTTGTTGTGCGAGGCCCCTTTGGGAAGAGTGACCATAATATGGTAGAATTCTTTATTAAGATGGCGAGTGACACAGTTAATTCAGAGACAAGGGTCCTGAAGTTAAGGAAAGATAACTTTGATGGTATGAGATGTGAATTGGCTAGAATAGACTGCCGAGTGATACTTAAAGGGCTGATGGTGGATAAGCAATAGCAAACATCTAAAGATCACATGGCTGAACTTCAACAATTGTACATCCCTGTCTGGAGTAAAAATAAAATGGGGAAGGTGGCTCAACCGTGGCTATCAAGGGAAATTCAGGATATTTTTAAATTCAAAGAAGAGGCATATAAATTGGCCAGAAAAAGCAGCAAACCTGAGGACTGGGAGAATTTTATAATACAGCAGAGGAGGACAAAGGGATTAATTAGGAGGGGGGAAATAGAGTATGAGAGGAACCTTCTGGGATCACAAAAACTGACTGCAAAAGCTTCTATAGATATGTGAAGAGAAAAAGATTAGTGAAAAAAAACATAGGTCCCTTGCAGTCAGATTCAGGTGAATTTATAATGGAGAACAAAGAAATGGCAGACTTTGGTTCTATCTTCACGAAGGAACACACAAATAATCTTCTGGAAATACTAGGGGACCGAGGGTCTAGAGGGAAGGAGGAACTGAAGGAAATCCTTATTAGGCAGGAAATTGTGTTAGGGAAATTGATGGGATTGAAAGCCGATAAATCCCCGGGGCCTGATAGTCTGCATCGCAGTATACTTAAGGAAGTAGCCCTAGAAATAGTGAATGCATTGGTGATCATTTTCCAACAGTCTATCAACTCTGAATCGGTTCCTATGAACTGGAGGGTAGCTAATGTAACCCCACTTTTTAAGAAAGGAGGGAGAGAGAAAACGGGTAATTATAGACCGGTTAGCCTGCCATCAGTAGTGGGGGAAAATGTTGGAATCAATTATTAAAGATGAAATAGCAACACATTTGGAAAGCAGTGACGGGATCAGTCCAAGTCGGCATGGTTTATGAAAGGGAAATCATGCTTGACAAATCTTCTATAATTTTTTGAGGAAGTAACTGGTAGAGTGGACAAGGGACAACCAGTGGATGTAGTGTAATTGGACTTTCAAAAGGCTTTTAACAAGGTTCCACACAAGAGATTGGTGTGCAAAATTAAAGCACATGGGATTGGGGGTAATGTATTGACGTGGATGGAGAACTGGTTCGTAGATGGGAAGCAGAGAGTCGGGATAAACGGGTCTTTTTCAGAATGGCAGGCAGTGACTAGTGGGGTGCCGCAGGGCTCAGTGCTGGGACCCCAGCTATTTACAATATACATTAATGATTTGGATGAGGGAATTGAGTGTAATATCTCCAAGTTTGCAGATGACACTATGCTGGGCGGTGGTGTGAGCTGTGAGGAGGATGCTAAAAGGCTGCAGGGGGATTGGACAGGTTAGGTGAGTGGGCAAATGCATGGCAGATGCAGTATAATGTGGATAAATGTGAGGTTTCCACTTTGGTGGCAAAAACACGAAGGCAGAATATTATCTGAATGGCGGCAGATTAGGAAAAGGGAAGGTGCAACGAGACCAGGGTGTCATGGTACATCAGTCATTGAAAGTTAGCATGCAGGTACAGCAGACGGTGAAGAAGGCAAATGGTATGTTGGCCTTCATAGCGAGGGGATTCGAGTATAGGAGCAGGGAGGTCTTACTGCAGTTGTACAGGGCCTTGGTGAGGCCTCACCTGGAATATTGTGTTCAGTTTTGTTATCCTAATCCGAAAAAGTATGTTCTTGCTATTGAGGGAGTGCAACGAAGGTTCACCAGACTGATTCCTGGGATGGCAGGACTGACATATGAGGAGAGACTGGATCGATTGGGCCTGTATTCACTGGAGTTTAGAAGGATGAGTGGCGATCTCATGGAAACATATAAAATTCTGACGGGACTGGACAAGTTAGATGCAGGAAGAATGTTCCCGATGTTGGGGAAGTCCAGAACCAGGGGACATAGTCTAAGGATAAGGAGTAAGCCATTTCGAACTGAGATGAGGAGAAACTTCTTCACTCAGAGTTGTTAACCTGTGGAATTCCCAACCGCAGAGAGTTGTTGATGCCAGTTCATTGGATATGTTCAAGCGGGAGTTAGATATGGCCCTTTCAGCTAAAGGGATCAAGGGGTATGGAGAGAAAGCAGGAAAGGGGCACTGGGGTGAATGATCAGCCAGGATCTTATTGAATGGTGGTGCAGGCTCGAAGGGCCGAATGGCCTACTTCTGCATCTATTTTCTATGTTTCTATATTTCTATGTTTCTAAATCACACACCATCCAGACTTGGAAATATATTGCTGTTCCTGGGTGAAAATCTTGGAACTCCCTCCCTAACAACACCATGGGACTGCAGCGGTTCAAGAAGGTAACTCACCACCACCTTCTCAAGGGCCATTAGAGATGGGTAATAAATGCTGGCCTTGCCAGCGATGCCCACATCCCAGGGATGAATAAAAGAAATGGAGTGATAGTGATTGTTGATCCACTGGCAGAGTCAAAGAGATTAGTTGTGAGCAGGAGAAGAAGAAAGTTGGCAAGATTAGCTCCAGTGAGCACATTAGGTGGGAAGATCAGTGAGACAGGTAAATGAGGAAATTAGGGTTGCTGCACATTAGGCGGCAGAAATGAGTGCTTTGATGAACACTTCAGAGAACATAAATGTTGTGTGTCTGTAAAGCATGCACTCCCATGTTCCGCCACCAGGGAGTGCATCCCCTGAAGTCCCAAGGGATCCCAGCATCCCTTGGGAGCATCGTATATAAGCCGGCCCCTAAGGCCTGTTCTTCATTCTGGAGTGTCTTAATAAAGACTGAGGTCACTGTTACTTTAACCTCCCTGAGTGCAGTCTCATCTGTGTTAGGAACACAATAACTGGCGACGAGAATACGAATCCAACGCAAAGATGCAGCAAACTGTGTGCATCCTGGAGAAGTTCTTGAAGGGTGAGGACTGGGAAGCCTATGTCGAATGGCTAGATGAGTTCTTTGTAGTCAACGAGCTGGATGGAGAAGGAAGCGCTGCAAAAAGGAGAGCGGTTCTCCTCATGGTCTGTGGGGCACCGATCTACAGCCTCATGAAGAATCTTCTGGCTCCGGTAAAACCCAAAGATAAGTCGAATGAGGAGCTGTGTACACTGGTTCAGGAGCTTCTTAACCCGAGGGAGAGTGTGCTGATGGCGAGGTATCGGTTCTACACGTGCCAGCGATCTGAAGGTCAGGAAGTGGCGAGCTACGTCGCCGAGCTAAGGCAACTTGCAAGACAAGGTGAGTTTGATGGCTACCTGGAGCAGATGCTCAGAGACTTTTTTGTACTGGGCATTGGCCACGAGACCATCCAATGAAAACTTTTGACGGTAGAGACACCGACCCTCAGTAAGGCCATTGCTTATGTCCACCAGTGATAACACCAAACAAATCTCTTAGCACACAAGTGCTAGCAATGTTCATAAATTAACTGGAACTGTGTTTACCAGCAGAAATGTACAGGGCAGAAACCACGAGTCTGCAACTGCCAGCAGGC